>NW_026057577.1:106619843-106663025 GCF_023721935.1 Panthera uncia | reverse complement strand
TGAAGCTAATGACGGGGTATTTCATCAAGAATCCTAATCTGGAGCCATTTGACCAAGTCAGGTGGCTCTCAGCGATGCAAAGGGTGCTGGTGCCAAGGCCCTTGCCGCTCAGCACAGCCTTGGTGTCCGACTGCTGCTGCTGGGGCCCCTCAGTGGAGCAGGGCTGTAGGAAATTTTTGAGGAAGCTCATTGCTACAGGGAATGTGGAAACAGGCAGGGAAGGGAACTGAAACACAGCCATCCAGCTGCTCACCTCATCCTGCCCCAGGAAAAGCTATCATTTTAGAGGTAAAATTTTAAGTTGTGTACACAAGCCCAACTTAACAAAGTGATATATGTATAGAAAGAAAACTAGAAGAAAAATTAAAAAGATAATATACCAGTATTTTAAGAATATTACATCTGGCTGATTAGAGTATAGGCAGCTTTTTAAAAGTTTTTTTTTAATGTTTATTTATTTTTGAGACAGCATGAGTGGGGAAGGGGCAGAGGGAGACAGAGACACAGAATCTGAAGCAGACTCCAGGCCCTGGGCTGTCAGCACAGAGCCCGACATGGGGCTCAAACCCACGAACTGTGAGACCATGACCTGGGCTGAGGTCAGATGCTTAATCGACTGAGCCACCAGGCACTCCTATAGGCAACTTTTATTCTTATTTTTTGCATTTTGCTATACTTTTGATATTTCCTAGGTGGAATATATATTGTCTAGGTGATTAGAAAAAAAAAAAACATTAAATTCCAAAATCTATCTCATTTAAAGGACCGAGCAGAATAAACAATACAGCTAACCCAGGAGAAATGTGTGATTTTGGCTACTTTCATTACTTTGAGCTTTCACATAAAATCTTAAGCCTTATTGATAGAGAGAAAAATCAGTGGAGAGGAACTGTTAAGAAGGACATTTAGTGATAGTGGTGGAATGACCACACAGCAACGTGGAAATGAGCCCAGCAGGCGTGACACAGGCCTTTGACGTGCAGGTTGTAACCTGAGTAAAACTGTCTTCTGACCCAGCCCTGCTCAGCACAGATGTTAGGGGTCTAAAGAAAGCTTGGCACGGAGCAAAGAACAGATGGAGAACACTGTGGGAAGCCCCCGTGTCCTCCACGCAGTGATTAAGGAGGGAGATAAGGAGAGCAGTCTTTTTGGAGCTCATGCTTAAGCCTGAAGTGACTTTGTAACATGGCTAGTTACCTCTTTTATTTTATTTTAAAGTTTACTTATTTTGAGAGAGAGAGAGAGAGAGAGAGGACATGCACAAGCAGGGGAGGGGCAGAGAAAGAGGGAGAGAGAGCATCCCGAGCAGGCTCTGGGCTCTCAGTACAGAGCCCGATGTGGGGCTCGAACTCACAAACTGTGAGATCATGACCTGAGCTGAAGTTGGACGCTTAACGGACTGAGCCACCCGGGAGCCCCTAGTTACCTCTTTATATCTGAGTTCCCTGTTCTGAGAGGGTGTGGAGTGCAAATGAGGGTGTTAAATGTGGCATGTCCTTAATGGTTTGTTTTCCCTTAAGTCAATGGTAGTAATTACCAGTGTTAATGGGGAAGAGAAAGCCCATGACTGAGTGAAATAATCAGATGTTTGTGTCCCTAAAACTGAGCTTAATACTTACCCCGCCCCTCTCTGCTTTCTTCTCTAATGTTTTCCTGCACTGTTTACAACCCCTCAGTGACCCCTCACAAGCTTCAGAACAAAGGTTAAACTCTTCACCTGGGCACAGAAAGACCTGCTTTTCGTTCTAGCATCTTCCCTTGTCACTACATCCTTTAACCATACCAAACTGGCTTTAGTTCTCTTGAACACTTGTGGCAGGTTATTTCATGTCTCTGGGCGGTTATAGTCTTACTAATATTATCAAATGCCTGCTGTGTGCCAGGCACTGTGCTGAATGTATTAGCCTGTGCCTCATACCAATCCTATCTTATCTCCATTTTATAAACGAGAACCCTGAGGTTCAGAGACACTAAATAATTTGCCTAGAATCACACAGTAAGTGGCAGAGTCAGAATTTGAACACAGTTTTTTTTTTTTTTTAACTGATTTATTGAAGTATGATTGACATACAAAAAGCTACGGATATTTAATGGATGCAACTTGATGAGTTTGGAGATATGTATACACCTGGGAAACTATTATTACTATCAGTGCCATAAACTTATCCATCACCTTCAAAAATTTCCTCCTGCCCCTGGAACCCAGCTTTGACTCAGAGTTTGAATTCTTTTTTTTTTTTTTTTTTTTTTTGTGGTAAAGTAGATACAACAGAAAACTTCCCGTTTTAATCTTTTTTTAGTGTGTGCTTCTGTGGCGTTAGGACCGTTTACATTGTACAGCTATCATCACCACCTATTTCCAGAACTTTTCATCTCCCCCACCCGAAACTCTGTACCCATTAAACATAAACTCCCCAGTTCTCCTTCCTCCCAGTCACTGGAAACCACCATTCTGCTTCTTATGAATTGGATCACTCTAACTTCATGTAGGTAGAATCAAACAACGGTTGTCTTTTTGTGATCGGCTCATGTAATTTAGCATCAAGTCTTCAAAGTTCATCTATGCTATAGTATGTGTCAGAATTTCCTTCCTTTTGAAGGCTGAGTAATATCCCATTACGTGTATATATCACATTTTGTTTATCCCTTCACCCATCAATGGACGCTTGAGTTGTTTCCTTCGGCGATTGTGAGTATTGCCGCTGGGAACACAAGCGTACAAATATCTGTTTGAGTCCCTGCTTTCACTTCTCTTATTTATACAGAGGTTGAATTGCTGGATCATCTGGTAATTCTGTGTTTTGTGACATGCACAGGGTTGAAGATTGTAGGCCAAATTGTGGAATCCCCCTCAAGCTGGTTAGACTCAGGTTATGGTTTTGGCTGGAATGTCACAGATGCTGAGTTTTATCTCATCACACCCCAGGGCGTGGCACATGATGTCTGTTTGGCTACTGGTATTTTTAGCTTGGATCACTTATAATGCTGGGGCCTGCCGGGTGTCTCTATTGTAAAGTCTTTCTGTGATTAATAAGTACCTTGTGAGGAGATACTTTGAAACGACCTAAATCTCCCTTTTCCCACCAGCTTCTCACCCACTGGATTTTAGCATCCATGGGGATGTTTCTTGATGAATAAGTTATTCCTGTGATGGTACCAAACAGTGATTTTTCTAATGCCATCATCATTTCTTCTGCATTTATTCATTATCTCTCTGCTATAAAGAGCTTTCTCTTCTCATTTATTCATCAATTTCTATCAGTATAGATTCATGGGTACTACTATACCCAATGGGTTATAAGCTGTTACAATCATGACTTATTTATTTATTTTTAAATTTTATTTATTTATTTATTTATTTAGAAAGACAGAGTGAGAGCATGGGACCAGGGGAGGGGGCCTAGGGAGAGAGTAAAAGAATTTTTTTTTAATTTTTTTAAATGTTTTATTTTATTTTTGAGAGATACAGAGACAGAGCGTGAGTGGGGGAGGGACAGAGACAGAGGGAGACACAGAATCCAAAGCAGGCTCCAGGCTCTGAGCTTGTCAGCTCAGAGTCCGATGCGGGGCTCGAACTCACGACCCGTGAGATCATGACCTGAGCCGGAGTCGGACGCTCAGCCGACTGAGCCACCCAGGCACCCCCATTATTTATTTTAATGCTCAATATTTCTCAGATTTAGTCAGTGGAAGCCACTTCAAATTGGTTCTTGTGTCCCCTTGACATTTCTTCTTCATTGTTTGGGCATGTTCTCGCTTTCTGACACAAAGAGATGGTCCAGGTTTATCTTATGTTCCCCTCTGTGTTCGGTGATTTGAAGAGAGCATATTTATTTATAGAATAAATGTTTGGAATGCAAACAATGCTACCCAGGCTGTTTCATGTGCACCCCCTACTGTTTATCCTTGCGGGTTTCGAATTTCACCGCTGGTTTGTCACTGGATCCGTGAGGCCATCACCTGCAACAGAAGATGTGTGCATTTTATAGCCCACTGAATGTTAGCTGTAAACCTGGCCCCCTGAGGCAACCCCCAAAAGGAGCTAGCACTGATACGTGTGACAGGATTGTTTGGTTTCCTTCTCTCAGATACTCAAGGGCTTGCCAACATGGGAGCTCTGTTTGGAGAGAAAACAGTTTTTACATATTTCTCCTTAACGGTAATAGAAACTATTGTTGTAAAGAGGCACTAGGTTTAGACTATGCCATATGGCACTGAGAGGCGTTCATCACTACAGCTTCCAGGGGCTGAACTCAAAATAGCCCATATTTCTGCATTGATGGAGAATTAGCTCTTGGCTGCCAGGAAACACCCATTGTAGCAGCTCTTCAGCCATGTAATTTAAAATAATTACTAATTAAATGAGAATAAAATAGAGTCCATAATAACAATAATAATCACTGTAGCATTGGTCATTAGCCAAGTTACTATTTGTTGGAGGGTCACCTGGGGGAAGATGGCTTGCCAAAGGGGGGAAGACCCGTGAGGGAGCCGTGGCTTTCTCGTGACTGCTGAGGTAAGGGATCGGGACTGCTCTGGGGGGACTCGATAACTACAGACCCAATTTTCCATTCCATCTAGGTCGCCCATCTCACGTTGTTTCCAGGAATTCGCTAATACGGCAGGCAGCATGCCGTTGAAAACCAAAAAGCAGGAACAGCTGCGTGGCACTTGTCAACGAAATTATATCATCGCAGGAAACAACTCAAGCGATCATCCTGTCTTCGACAGGCGTCGCTCTTCTCCCCTTCTCGGGAGAAGTAGGGCCCTTTCGCGCGCGGGCCTTTGGGTGTGTGTGTCCGAGCCAAACGGGTGTAAGTGAGTATATGGGTCAGCGTTAGGTACAGCAGGTTTTAGGTCACGGCGCAAGGGCTTGTCGGGCCATCTACGGAAGTGAAAGGTGGAGGCTGTCTGGGCGAGATGCAGGGTGTCTGGGGCTCACTGTGTGTCACTTCACAGAACATGCCTTCCTTTACTTCTTCATTCATCTGACCAATGAGTACCTACTAGGTGCCGGATAGCCTACTGAGTGCTGGGAATACTGATTAAGACACACCTGGGCGCTGCCCTCGGGGATCTGACGGCCCCCGGTCAGGGAGGAGTATACAAATCCAGACGTGTGAAAGTGCCACAGGGGCAAAGAAGAGAGCACACGAGAGGTGAGCAGGGGGCTCTTGAAGACGTGGCATCTGTGAAGGACTCTTGAGTATGCCGTTTATGTCGAGGCCCGAAGTCAAAGGAATGCTTGGCCAGGTGAACCACGAGGGAAGAATGTTCCCAGCCAAAGGGGTGCTGCGGGCAAGGGCCCTGCACTACGATGGAGCCTCATGAGTTTGGGGAGCTAGCGGAAGTGCATTGTGTAGGGAGAGGCACAGAGGTACTGAGTGAGGGAGACTGTGACACAAGGGAGGGGTCCCCTGGCTCCAGGGCTTCTGTAGGCTTGGGGAGGGGCCCAGATTTGGTTCTAAGTGCCGGGGGGGGGGGGGGGGGGGGGCAGCTTCAGAGCTGAGCAGCGGCAGGACGTGGTTTATGTCTGTAAAAGCTCAGTCTCGTTGCTGGTGGAGAGTGGCCTGGTGGGGACGGGGCCTGGGCTGGCCCAGAGCCCAGGTAGTAGGTCATTCAGATAAGAGAGGACAGTCCCCTAGGGGGATGGCAGGGCGCGGTAGGAAGTAGACCGACGGGGCATTCATTTAGGCAGTAGACTTGACCCGGGGTGGCCAGGACTTGAGGAGGTGCCAGGGCTGGTTCTCAGGTCTCGGGCTTGAGCAAACTGGATGAACGGATGTGCTGTGTGTCAGCAGGTTGCTATCTGAGGACAACTTTGTCTGAGGGTTAAAATATTCAGATTTTTTTTTTTTATGGTGGCAAAATACACTTAACGACCTTTGCCATCCTAGCCATTGTTATGTGTGCACTTCTGTGGCTCTCGTTCCCAGTGTGCCACCGCGATCGCTACCGTCCGTCTCCAGAACTCTTCCTTCTTCCTCACCTGGAACTGTACCCGTTGCTCATGGACTTCATGCCCCCCTCCGGCACCTCCTGGCCGTCAGCAGTCTAGTCTGTCTCTATGAATGCGACTGCCCTGGGAACCTCGTAGAATCGCACAAGGTTTGGCCTTTGGTGACTGGCTTATTTCACTCTGCGCGCTGTCTTCAAGGTTCACCCGTGCTGTGGCCTGTGTCAGAATTTTCCACCTCGGGCCGAATCATTCTGTTTCACGTATACACCATATTTTATTTATTCATTCATCCATTGATGGATATTTGAGTTGCTTCCCCCTCTTGGCTGTTGTGAAGATGGCTGCCAAGGACGTGAGGGTAAAAATACCCGTTGGAGTCCCTGCTTTCATTTCTTTGGGTTCTCTACCCAGAAGTGGAATTGGTGGATCATATGGGAATTTTATATTTAACATATCGAGAAACCACCCAACTGTTCTCTGTAGGCTGTCCCATTTTACATTCCTACCTGCAGTGCACAAGGGTGCCAGTTTCTCCACAGCCTCGCCAACACTTGTTATTTATTTACTTATTTATTTTTCAACTTAAAAAAAAAAGCTTATTTTGAGAGAGAGAGAGAGAGAGTGGGCATGAGTTGGGGAGGGGCAGAGAGAGAGAGAGAGAGAGGGAGAGGGAGAGAGAATCCCAAGCAGAATCCTGGCTATTGGCACAGATCCCATCACGGGGCTTGATCCTGCAAACCGGAAGATCATGACCTGAGCCGAGATCAAGAGTGGGACACTTAACCAACTGAGCCACCCAGGCTCCCCTATTTATTATTATTACTATTTTTTATTATTTTATTTTTTTGATAATCATTATCCTAATGGGTATGAAGTGGCATCTCATTGTGGTAAGATGCTCAGATTTGTGGACGAGAGATATTCATGAGGCACTATCAAGTAAATGGTGAGCTATACCAGGTGGGATTTCCATCGAGTGGTCTTCTGGCCCTTGGATCACTTCAAATTCTGCTGACCCTGCTGTGCAGCGGACTCTTGTGAACGCCTCATTGTCGTGGAACTTCCGTGGTTGTCGTTACGGCATCCTATCTCTGCCAGTGTGCCTACTATTTGAGGATGGGAGCCTTTGGGCATTTGGATTCACTTCTGGTGAACAAATGACATTTTGTACCTGGTTCTCCCCTTTCTACTCCACATTGCAGCTCCTGTGGAAATTAACCAGGAATAACTAACTGTGAGCTATGGATAAAAGTGGTGGAAAGCTTCAGAAAGGGAATTTATCGCCATGGTCTTGGGAGGTACATCTAGCTGAAATCACACAGGTCTGATGATCTTTTAGAGTGAGTGGAAGGCATTTTTGTTCGCTTTTCTTTTTTTTTTTTTGTAACAAAGAAAATTCAGCTTTAAAGTGTTTTTCAATTTCTCAGCTCCTTTCATTCTCTGATTTCTTCCTCTTAATGGGATAGCATAAACCAGTTTTCTGTTGTCTATTATTCATCAAAGCTGTCGATTTACCCTGAACAGAATGAAGGCAAGGATGTTATTAAAATAAAACAACTTCCAATTGAGCTGCTAATAAGTGCTGAAATGCATCCACATTTCTCTTATTGATTATATCCTGCCGACAGAGGCAAACACAAGCCATGTACCATACGCTGCCTGTGGAAATGAAATATTTAATTAGATGAAAACTGAATGAGCTGGAAGATCTACTGCGCTCAGCCATCAAACAATTGTTATTCATAATTGGCTGTTTGAAATGTCCCTGCTTCTTGAGCCTTTTTCACTTAAAAAAAATTCCCTACCACGCATTAAGATGAACATGGTCGTTAGTGAATTTTCCCCTGTACATTTTACAAGCTCAAGGTTGTGGGCTAGAATGAGCCCTGTCAGGCCATTAATCAGGTGTAATAGAACATCTTGAAATGGAGAATTAGCAGGCAAGAACAGGGAAATGGCATGTCTTCTCCATTTCAGGCCCATCTTCAAATGCTGAAGGTGGGAAAAGAGGGGCTGGTGGGGAGGATGTAAGAAGAGGTCCATAAACCCAGAGAGTGGGATTCTTTAGAACTGGCTAGCTCTGTAAGTGTGTGCATGGAAAGTTTAATGTCTGGTAAATGCACTGATGTTTAGTGACATGAGTGTATTAAAAAGTTGGTATTCACTTTGCCGAGGATGTTTCAGGCACCCATCAAGTGGCCTGCTTTTTAAGACAGCTGGGAGGAGAAAAATGGACGGAAATCGTTGTCTGTGGTAGCCATATGGCAGTTAGCCTATTCAGCTTTTCCTTCTTGGACCCCTGAGGCTTTGGTTTCCTCCTTTGCACAATGGGGATATGAGTTACACCTATTTCATCGATTTGTTGTGGGGATTAAGTGTTGTGGGGATTAATGTGGGCATCGCTTTTAGCACTGTTACTGGGCACACGGGTGTATGCTAAATGAATGTCAGCTATTTGCAAAAAGAATTCACCTTCCATGTCTTCAAGGCCCTGAAGGAAAGATATCACCTCTTCTGTTCTATTTCCCGTAGCATCTTCCTCAGTGCTGAACACCTGCTGTCAGGAAAAACGTTCATCTGAAATAAAAGAAGTGTCAACCTCTCAATCTTTTTTTTTTTTTAAGTTTATTTATTTTGAGAGAGAGAGAGAGAGAGAGAGAGAATATGCAAGAGTGGGGGAAGGGCAGAGAGGGAAGGAGAGAGAGAGAATCCCAAGCAGGCTCTGCACTGACTCTGGACTGACTCACTTATGCGGGGCTCAAATTCATGAACTAGGAGATCATGACCTGAGCTGAAACCAAGAGTCAGATGCTTAACTGACTGATCCACCCAGTCACCTCAATCTCTCAGTCTTGAGGTTCTTATAGACTTGGGTGGGAGTTGATAATCGTTCAACAAATATGTATTTAATATCTTAAATAATTTTGATTTTTTTAAAGTTTGTTTATTTTTGAGAGAGAGAGAGAGAGTGAGCACGTGCCTGCCAGGGCAGGCAGAGAGAGAGGGAGAAAGGGAATCCCCAGCAGGCTTGGGGCTGTCAGCGCAGAGCCCCACACGAGGCTCAGTCTCACAAACCGAGAGATCACGACCTGAGCCGAAATCAAGAGTCGGACGCTTCACCAGCTGAGCCACCCGGGCGCCCCAACATCTTAAATCATTTTAAAAATAATATTTTGTTTTTCTGATGACAAAAGGAATAACAGCTGCTCCTTGACAGAGGCAGTGAGGGTCATGGTCGAGAGGGCAGGGAGCGGAGCCAGATTGTCTGCTCCCCCGGCCACCCTGTGAAGATTCGATGGGTTAAGACCCCACCAGACACTCGCAACAGGGTCCGGCACATAATACGTGTTCAGTAAGCTCCAACTGGTATTTAATGAAATATAGTAAAAACCAACTACGGATCACGTATCCTCATGATCCCGAGATAATGGCCAATAAATACTTACTGAAAGTGTGCTCTGTGATTAGCACAGTGCTACGGGGCCTGATTCTTTGTGTCGTGTTGCACTGAGTTTATGCTACAGTAGAATCTCAGGCTGGATATTTTTTCTTTAATCTCTGGCCCCCTGTAGTCACCACTTCTGTACAGAAATGCCGCGGTGTGTTAGTTCTTGTTTCTCAAGTGTAATTTGGAGTCAAGTGGACCAGATAAACAATGTCAGTGAGAATATCTCTTGCAGACACTGACGGGACTTATCCGTCTAGGAACAAAGAGATAACGGATGCATAAATGTTTAATTTTTCTTTGCATGTTAATGTAACCACTGAACTCTCTTGGTCCCCGAGCAAATTAATCATCACAAAATGAGAGTAAATGACACACGATCTGTATTGAGCTGTTGTCTGTTGGATCAGCCACCCCTCGGCGCGGGTATCATGGAAGAGGTGGGTCTCTGCAGCGGAGCTGTGTGAACGGCTGTGACAGATCTAAGCACATTAGGATGCTCCTTGGAAAGCTCAGGGCCCTGATCTTCTAGCTTGAGGTCGGTTCTTGGCATGTTTGGGGGGTGATGGTTCCCTCTCCTTTGTGGAGGAGGGCCAGTGCTGGACTCTGAAGTCCCGACATTAAGCTAGCTTCTTCAATCCCTAGCTGTGTGATTGTTCTAAGTCACAGCCTCTCTGAGCTTTATTTGCTTCATGCGCAAAATAAAGTTGTGGCTAAAAACTGTATGTATATCCTTTTTGTTTTTAATTGTAGTAAAATACCCAGAACATAAAATTTACCATCTTGCCCACTTTTAAATGCGCAGTTCAGGAGGCGACTAAACCATGTTTGGCTCCAATGATAATGCTACCAATATTGCCACCACATGCCCAGTAGAACTGTCGTGTGGAGCAAATTAACAAAAGGAGGTGAAGGTGCTTTCTCAAGGAGGCAAGGCTTTGCAGGCCTCAGTTTCTCCTGTCCACGTGGCCCCATCCCCTCTCTGGGCTCTGTTTCCCCACCAGGGGCTTGGAGCTCAGATTCCTTTAGTGCTGACGTTCTGCCGATCTGCCCAGCAGAGGGTCCCAAGTCAACCAGGAGGCAAGCCTTCTGCTAAAAGGCTGCGTTTTCTCTGGTGAGGCGTCAGCAACATAATGCCCACGGAGGTTTCATCACTTTTCTGGTCACCCTTTGCAAGGAAGCGATTGGTAAAATCTGACTCGTCAGTGACACTGATATATCTATGCCTGGGTCTGCATCCATATCTGTAGCTCTATCTATACCCATAGCTATCTTTATTAGTTCATTAAAAGATGTTTATCTAGCAATGCCTCATTGCCAGGCACCCTTTGAGGCGCTGGGGATGCAGCCATGAACGAGAGGCAGCTCACCTGGCTTCACAGAGCTTGCCTTTCAGTGGGCAAGGCAGACAGTAAACCAGTATAACAAGTTAGAAATGATAGATGCTGGATGGCGGACACCCAGGACTCCAAGATGGCATCATCCATACCAGGGAAGGAGAAGAAGCTCGTGGATGTGAAGCTAGGAGAGCTGCCACGCTGGATGCTGAGGCGGGATTTCACCCCTAAAGGCATTGCTGAGCGTTTCAAAGTTCGTCAGTGTGACAAAAGGGGGCGTCGCTGGGATTCCTATGGTGCAGGCAGTTTATGTGCTTTTCAACTACTGTCATGGTTGCAAGGAACACAAACGTGAGGGGTGACGCAAGTACCACTGAAGGGGGCCCGGGGTGGAGGCACATTCGGCATTCCTAACCGTGACCTTTGCCTGGCACCCTTGAATCCTTTCGTATCCTGATTCAGAATTAACCTCCAGTAAAAGATAACTGGTACTTGGGAAACAAGAAAGAAGAAGTGATAGGTGCTGAGAGAAAAACAATGCCAGGCCCGGAGCTGGAGGGTGGCAGGGGCTTCTCTTTAGAAGGACTGGTCAGGGAAGGGCTCCTCAGAGGGGACACTGAATGAAGGGAGTCCTGAATGAAGGAGCAGGCCTGAATGAAGGAGAGGACCAGCCATGGGAAGGTGTGGGGAAGTGTGCTCCAGGTGGGGGTGGAGGGAAGAACTTCCCAGAGGCCACAGAGGCTCCTCTCTGCCTGGGGCCAGTGACCGAGGCTGAGCCAGGGTAGCCCCAGTGCAGAAGGACTTTGGGTTCCTTCTCTTCTCCCTGGGTTTCCATAGATGACAGTATTTCTTTTTTATTAAAAAAATTTCCAAAAAATATTTATTTTTGAGAGAGAGAGAGAGAGAGACAGAGTGCAAGCAGGGGAGGGGCAGAGAGAGAGAGGGAGACACAGAATTGGAAGCAGGCTCCAGGGTCTGAGCTGTTAGCACAGAGCCCGATGCAGGGCTCAAACTCACGAACTATGAGATCACAACTTGAGCCTAAGTCGGACGCTTAACCAACTGAGCCACCTAGGCACCCCATAGATGACAGTATTTCAAGAGCATCTCCAGGCAGCTGGGAATCAATGTTGGGGGAACAGAAGACCTTCTTGGTCCCTTTGGTTAATTTGGCCAAATTAACCAAAGGGACCAAGAAGGTCTTCTGTTCCCCCAACATTGATTTGAGCCCCTCTCCTCGGAGGCCAACAGGGCACCCAGCCTCTGCTGGCAGCCGAGTTCCCACGGCCCCACCCCGGTGCTTGGAAACAACGACGGCTTCAGGAGTGCCAAAGAAGGACAAAGATGCCAATGTCCTTCAAACCAGAGCTGTGAAATTTGGTAATGAGGGGCAACTCTGTTAGTGAGGACATGAGAAATGCACATTTATTAAGGCTTTCTGAGATAATTTTGCACAATTTATAATTTGGCATTTGTTCAGATACTGGTTCAGCTGCTTTAGTGGTGAAGAAGCTAACAGAGGCTTAATAAGGTAGAAGGTAGTTTTCCTTTCATGTACAAGTCCAAGCCAGGAGGCAGGCCTGGAAAGTAGAATGGCCCTGTTCCATCACATGTGCCCCGGCCCGGGGGCTCCTTCCATTCTCTGCTTCGCCACATCCTTGAATGCTGTGCTGGTCCACTGAGTCACAGGTGACTCACACTGCCCCTTATGATGGTGTTGAAGCCGGCAGGAAGGGGAGTGGTAAGTGAGGACATGTCCTTAGTTTTAAGGCTGTGACCTTGGAGTTGTAGACATTACTTTCTTTAAGGTTTAACAGAAGTAAAACGAATGAACCACTGAAGTAGTGTTTCGTAAAAGTTTACTGTGCACCCACCAAAAAGATAGTTTCCAAACCAGGAGCCCTTAAACCAAAACGTGGACTGAAACTCAGACGTATGTTGTTAGGAAGCAACTTGTATAGAGTGGAGGCAGTGACGGTTCTGTGTTCACAGTGATGGGTTCCAAAATTAAAAAGTTCTTAAATGATGGGAAATTGGTTAGTGAATACCTCACACCCATCTTGGGGGAACAATTTAACTTTTGCTTATGATTTTCAGAGGTATAGAGCCAGAAGTGACCCAGGTCAAGGTAGCCTCGCTTGTCTTGCAAAGTAAGCTCAATTAAGCTTTGCTTGTATGACTGGTTTTGCTCAGGGAGTTTTTAAGTACTGTCTTTGCTTGTGTTTGGTTTTGACACAATTGATAATTTTTTTTTATTGAATGGGACATATTTATACTAAAGCCATTATTGGACTTAAAAATTTTTTTAATTTAATTTTTATTTGAATTCCAGTATAGTCAACATACAGTGTTGTATGGGTTTCAGGTGTACAATATAATGATTCAATAGTTCTGTACATTACTCAGTGCTCGTCATGGTGAGTGTACTCTTAATCCCCTTCACCTATTTCACCCCAAACCCCACCTACCTCCCTTCTGGTAACCACCATTTTGTTCTCTATAGCTGAGTGTGTTTTCTGGTTTGTCTCTCTCTCTCTCTCTTTTTACTTTGTTCATTTGTTTTGTTTCTTAAATTCCACGTATGAGTGAAATCATATGCTTTGTCTTTTTCTGACTTCTTTCACTTAGCATTATACTCTCTAGATCCATCCATGTTGTTGCGAATGGCAAGATTTCATTTTTTATGGCTGAATAATATTCCTCTGTGTGTGTGTGTGTGTGTGTGTGTGTGTGTGTTTGACATCTTTATCCATTCATCTATTGATGGACACTTGGGCTGCTTGCATATTTTGGCTATTGTGAATAATGTTGCACGATTACTGAACTTTTAATTTGGGAGACACTTATCCCCAAATTGTTGGTTGTTTGTCTGATACTCATATTTAACTGGGCATCTTATCTGGCAATCTTAATTGGCAAGAACCTAGTCATATAGACACATCTAGTTTCAAGAGAGTCTGGGATATTGAGCCTTTTGGGGGGCAGTATTGTGTCCGACTATAACCTGGAGTTTTAATTACTAAAAGGAAGAAGGGGAGAATGGATATTGGGGACAACTCGCAGTCTTTGCCCAGACTTATATGGTCTCATTTATTCATTCATGCTACTGATATTTATTAAGCACCTACTGTATGACAAGTATTGGATAAATAAAATAGGGAAGGCTCCTGCTGTCAGGGAGTATATATTTTAGTGGAAAAGACAGATAATAACAATTTAAACACGTGTAGAATTTCAAGTAGTAATAAATGTTATGGGGAAAAATAAGGCAAGTAAAATTCTAAAGTGTGATAGGAAAGCTGCTTTTTATTTTCTTTTAATGTTTACTTATTTATTTTGAGAGAGAGCGAGCGAGCGAGCAGGAGTGGGGGAGGGGCAGAGAGACTATCCCAAGCAGGCTCCACACTATCTGTGCAGATTCCAACACAGGGCTCGATGCTACGAACTGAGAGATCACGGCCCGAGCCGAAATCAAGAGTCAGGTGCTCACCCAACTGAGCCACCCAGGCTTCCCTGGAAAGCTGCTTTTTAAATGGGAGAGGTAAGAGAAGCTTCATTGGAGAAAGGACTTTTGAGAAAGTCCTGAATGAAATGAGGGAGGAAGCACGTGAAGCCCTGGGGAAGAGCGTGCTGGCCAGAGGGACAAACTAGTGCAAAGATGCTAATGACCTTGGCACGTTTCAGGAAAAAGAAGGCCCATGTGGTGCCATGGAGGGATGCAGGGGGAGAGGTAGGGAGGGTTGGAAAGGGAGGGCCTTGAAGGCCATGCCAAATATATATTTTTTTTAATTCTAGGAATTATCAGAAGGCACTGGAGGGTTTTGAGCAAGACAGTTGTGTGATTTAATTTATATTTTAAAAAGATCACTGTGCCTGCTGGGTGGACAAGGTGGCTCTAGGGAACAAGAGTGGGAGAAGGGAGATGAGTTAGGTGCCTGTTGCAGGGGACCGAGCTTGATAGGGCTGTAGGGTGAAGGGAGGGAGAAATAGTGGGACTCAAGATGTCTAGGTACTAATATCACCCTCATCTTACAGATGAGGGAGGCTCTGAGAGCTGGGGTTGGAATCTAGGTCTGTGTGACTTGAGTGCTTGCTGGGAGGAGGGATGGGGGGCAGCTCCGAGGAGGACGGTCTTGCAGCTTTGGGAGACTGCAGGAACCATTGAGCCCTTGGTTCTGACATTTTAGCAGGAGCGAGAGCGAGCAGGACCAAGGATGAGGGCCACTTTCACCTCTTCCTCCTGCATTCTTCCCAAACATTGATTCTGTCCAAGACTCCAGATCTGAGGCAGTCTTCTTGTTTTTGGCATCATTAGAATAAAATCTTGTCCCCTCCTCCATGAAAAAAAAAATAAAAAGAGTACTTGCTGTTGGAAGTTGGCAGCTGCAACAGCAACAGCAATGTAAACTCTACGAAGAGGGAGGTGACTGTTTTATTCTTTGTGATCCTCGGGGCCCCGGGGTGTAGAGGAAAGAGGCTTTGGAACCAGCCACACCTGGTCCTGACTCTCATTTACCAGCTGAGCCTTGGTTTTTTGCATCTGCAAAGTGGGATCATAACGCAGCTGCTCCGCATAACTGCCGGGAGCATCAGAAGAGAAAATGTGCCTGAGACTAGGAGCGTACGATAAATGTGATTCATTTTATGATTTTGTGATCGCTTTGGCTTTAGCTTGCTCTGAGCACTGTTCTTTATCTTTCCACCAGTTCCCTTACTGACCCTAATGTTTTCGTTATTGCCCACCCCCTTTCCCTGCTTGCTTCTGTCAGGGTGTGTCTAGAGCCCCACATAATGTGGCCTAGTTGGAAAATGGAATGAAAAGTAATGGGCAAATGCCAGGAGGAGGGAGTCAGGAAATAGGGAATACCTTCCATTACCCTGTTCTCTAGAACTAGAATATGAAATATTCATTTAAGTCAAGTGAAAGACATCGCGAACTTGATGTTCTTGCTGAGTTCCAGAAGCACACTGCTGATAAGAAACAAATTAGAAATTCGAGTTTTTCCCCAAGGGCTGCCAAGATGTGTGTTTCCAGAGGGGCTGGTCTTTCCCTGTGGGTCAGTTAGGCTCTTCCTGAAGCATAAATTTGGATGGAAATGATCACTGCGTCTGATGAGGCCCTGAGAGCCCACTGTTGGGATTTGGGAAAGGTATTTGAAGTCCGTTTATTTGAACCAGGTGTAAACCCACTTTGCAGTGTGTCAGGTTGCTCTTCAGCAGTGAGGGGGCCGGAAACGGATATTGACTCAGTGGATTTCAAATGTAGATCAGCTGGCCAGAGTGGGTGGTTACCCTGGATGAAAAGACTCACAGAGCTGTGGACTCACAGCAGGAAGAGCCCCTAGACATCTTCAGGAACTGTTTTTTTTTTTTTTTTTTTCAGGTAAGGATACTAAAGCCCAGAGAAGGGCGTTTACTTGTTCAAAGTCACACAGCTTTATCCAAAAGTAAAGCACGGAAGAAATTTGGTAGGCTTTGCGGTCAGAGAGAGTTGGGTTCAAATCCTGGATCTATCATTATGTTCCTTGGGTAAGTTACTTAATTTTCTAAAGCTTCAATTTCCTCCCTTGGAAGATGGGGCTGGTAGTTGTTCCTACTTCATAGGGTGAATACGAGGATTAAAAAAAAAAATCCACGTAAAATAGCACAATGCTTGGTACTTAGTACTCGGTAAATATTGGTATTTTGTCGCGTTGATGATAATGCCTTTTTGGTGCCCCAGGAGCTGATAATAGGACAATATTTCTATTGCTAACATGCCACAGGACTCTGGTTTGATCCTTATTAGAGAATGTGGTGGGCTGAACTGTGTTACCCCAAAAGATCTGTTCAAGAAACTCCCGCCACCTGTGAATGTGACCTTATTGGGAAACAGGGTTTTTGCAGATATAATCAAGTTAAGATGCAATCATACTGGACCAATGTGAGCCCTAATCCAATGGCTTTTGTCCTTTTAAGAAGAGGAAAATTTGTCCACAGACATGGGGGGATAACGCTGTGTGAAGACAGAGGCAGAAATTGTAGTGATGCTACCATGAACCAAGGAATGTCAGGCGTTACTGGTAACCATCAGAAGCTAGAAGAGGCAAAGAAGGATTCTTCCCTAGAGACTGTGAGAGGAGGATGGCCCTGGCAACACTTTGATTTTGGATCTCTAGCCTCCAGAACTATGAGGCGATCAGTTTATGTTGTTTTAAGCCACCGAGGTTGTGGTAATTTGTTATGGCAGGCCTAGGAATCTAACACAGAGGGAATCAGTAGGGGTGGGGGAGGGTTCTGGGCTCCCATTTGAGCATCCGCGATTAGGACTGGTAGCTATAGAACATTCATTTCCTTATTTACGGATAGAACATTTACCTACTGACTTAGTGATGCTGGAGGGGTGTGTGCGTGTGCGTGTGTGTGTGTGTGTGGGTTGGGTGGTAAGCCCACGTACTGAGATTAATGAGAGCTAGGAATCTTCACGATCATGAGTGGATATTCAGGATCACAGAATCCTAGGAGCAAGCTCAGAAAAGACAGGTGGGGTCACGGTAGGATAGATGACATGGGCTGTTTTGTGTCATGTGCCCCACTTGTCCTGTTAAGTCTCCCCCCTTCCCCTTCCCTTTCCCTGTCATGTGAATATAGGTATTTTCTTGTTGGGCTGAGACACAGAGAAAATGGAAACTGCCTCGGGAAACTGTTGGGTTTTGTAAGCCCTTGGTGCATGCCTCTTTCTTCAAGTCAGGTGAGGACGAGGGGAATATTGTTAGGGGGTGTGTCTTGTGCCCATATTTCCCAGAGACAGCAGGTGGTCTCTGTCTTAATTCATGTTTCTGCAGGATGGTCTTGAGATGTGTAGGAGCCCCTTCTCATAACAGAATCCCTCTACCCCCTGTTGACCTCATTGGTCCTTCCTCTCCATCAGTCATTCCTTCTCTGCCTCTCCCATTCTGCACTCTGGCTTATCATTTTGGGCAGCTTTGAGGTTCTCTTCCTTTTTCCAACCAGAAGGGAAAACATTCCCAGGTGGGCTTGATAAATGAGTCTTACTGCTCTCTGCTGTAGCTACTATGGAAAGAACTAGCATTCATCTCGAAAGAAGAGGTGACACATTATAAAGATGTACACAGTTTTCAGGGCTCCTGTGCCAGGAGGGAAGGCAAGTGGGGGTGGAGGTGGAGGGAGGTGACAGTTCAACTGTGAGCTCATGGACTGAGGACGCCTGTAGGAGCCCAGGCTAAAAGTTGTATTTGAACTGCTGCACTCCAATAAAAAATCAGTGCTATTTGGTCTTGACCCTCTTGAGCCAAGGGAAAAAGGATCAAATCATTGGATTTCTCAGGTTATCTGCTTAGAAGGAAGCACAATCCCTGGCTCATTGATTGGGAAGGATTTTTAGAGGGAATGTGAAGGGGAGGATGGGGGAGAAGGTGGGTGGACAGTCGAGGAGAGAATAGCCAAGAGGCAGCACCATGGCAAAGTAGGAAGACAAGATGGCCGGTGAAAGAATTCTTTCCACCGTGTGCTTTGAGGACTTCTCCCTTATCTACAAAAATGAATAACTTGTGAGAGCTGCTGTCACCCATGAGAAATCTCCTACAGGTGATTTCACTTGTGTGAAATATTCAGAATAGGTAAATCTATGGGGATGGAAGGCAGATCAGTGGTCACCAGAGGCTGAGGTGAGGGGGGAATGGGAAGTGAGTGCTTAATAGGGTTTCTTTTTAGGGTGATAAAAATGTTCCGGAACTATTGCGAACGTACTAACTGCCACTGAATTGTACACTTTAAGATGGTGCGTTTAATGTCATGTGAATTTTGTCTAAAAACACAGAAGCCCAAAACACCCCCTCTCCACCCGGGTCCCTTGTGACCCCATTGATGCTGTTGAGGTGGCCTCCTGAAAGATAAAGACTCTGGCTGGACTCCAAGTCTGGTGGCATCACCTGAGCTGAGTGGTGTGGGAGTGTGGGGGTCCTCACTCCCTCTGTCTGCCCTTCCTACCTCTCCTCAGAGGAGCTTCACCAGAGCTGAGAGGTTAGGAGCACAGGCTTTCAGGACCCTTAGTTTAACTGTGAATCTGGCCACCACCGACAGTGTGAATCCAGATGTTACAGCCCCTCTCTGGGCCTCAGTTTCCTCTCTTACAAAAAGGAGGTGATATCTACTTCGTAGGGTTTGTTAGCATGAATGGTGTAAGGCGTTTAACACAGCGCACGGTACATTATCACTGCTTGATAAATGGTAGTGGCTATTATAAGTAATAATTCTATTATCTTTGTGTCTGCCCAAGCATAGTATTGATTGCTAAGATCCAGTGGTGGCAAGAAGTTGTGCCTTGAGCCATGTGCTCTAAACAGAATCCCAACCCCCAACAGCTGACTTGTGGGGTGGGGAGAAGTGATGCAGCAACAGTGGAGGATATTATTGTCTTAGCCGTGGTTTGGAAGGCATCTGATAAATAGCATCCTTCCCTGCCTGAGTCCTACACCAGTGAAATAATAAGACAACCTAAGAAGACCAAAATATCACCTTTATACCAATTAAACTGATTTTGGAGAATAAAGGGGCTTCATACGGCTGAATCCCAGAATGAGACTTCACACGCTGTCATAGACAGGCAGATAATGGCCGGGCTGCCCAGACAGGGGCCTCCCCTGCTAAACTTGCCACTTGAAGGGACACAGAGGGGCGCTGGCTCTCATGGAGGGCTCCTTCCCAAGCCCAACAATCATGGCAGGCACTCACCCTCCAGGTGGAAAGAGGCCTTCTAGCAATTCTCCTTCCTGATAGAAGTCATCAGAAGGATAGAGGCGGCTTAACAGTGGGTAGATACGGTCGCCGTGAGTTATCTCCATGGAAAGGCAGAGGCTTCCTCCATGTCTAGATGGTACTCCTACCGCCTTTCTTATGTGATCTGACATGGTGATGGCCAGGGGTGCTGCCTCTTTCCTTTCCATTCCGCAAGGAGCCATTTGTTAAAAAAGGAAATAAAATAGCAAAATAACCAAGCAAGCAAACAAAAGCAAAACCTGGAAACATCCTCATTTTGTCTAACGCTTGGGGAATGGTAAAATAAATTCTAGAATATCCATTCAACAGAATGTTAAGAAGCCACTTAAAAAAGGCTATTTACAAAGGGTTTGTAATGATGTAGGAATTATGTGATAATGTCAGGTGAAAAAAGCATGATACAAAATTGCACATACAGTTTGAACTCAGCTATATTAAAACCTCTCAAAGATTATACACAGAAAAATGAAAACATTGAGAGGAAATTTCCAAAATATTAACAATGGTTGCCTTTCTGTTTATTTTTCCGCTATAGTTTACAAATTTTCTGTAATAAGCATGCATTTTTTTTGTATTGGAAAAACTCAACTTTATTAAAAAAATGTAACTACTTTTTTACAATGTCAAGGGTTATACATTATCATATTAGCAGTTAAGCTGACAATTTTGAACTTCATAGATTCGTAAGATTACGAGCGCTAATGGTATTCATAGTACTAAATTTTCCTAGTTTCTTGTACTGAGATTTTCCTAGTTTAAGGATTAAAAAGTTTTTTGAAAATTTCCTAGAGACTATGGCTTCTCTCCTCAGAACATCTCAGATACGAATGTACTGTCATTGAAATTGCTTTTAATTTCATGTTACAGAAAGCCCTATAGAAAGCAGCTGAAATAGTAGAGGTTCATGTAACTGAAACTTTAGGGATATCAGGTGAAGCTTGATCCAGCAATTCAAGAATTTCACTAAGACTCTCATTTCTTCTGTTTCTTTTTTTAATTAAAAAAAAAAATAAAGAGAGAGAGAGAATGAGAATGAGTTGGGGAGGGGCACAGAGGGGGAGACACAAAATCTAAATCAGGATCCAGGCTCTGAGCTGTCAAGCTCTGAGTGGGGCTTGAACTCCCGGACCATGAGATCATGACCTGAGCCAAAGTCAGACGCTTAACTGACTGGGCCATCCAGGTGCCCCTCCTTTCTTCTGTCTCTATGCTCAGTCTCCTACGGTGTCAGCCTCATCCTAGGACTGGCTACTGTGTGGGTTCCAAGATGGCTCGTGGGAGTTCCTGGTACTTCATTCTTTCTTGTTCTCATCTAGCTGGAAAGAGTGTCTCTGTTTCAGTATTCCCAGCAAATGTTGTAAGATTTGATGTGATTGTAAGGTTTAGGTATATAGTTCGTGTATCCTGGCCAGGAAATAGAGAGCACTGATTGGCTTAGCTAGATCACTTGTCCTGCCACGGACAAGTCCTGATCTGGAATCAGTATCCCTGGGACCACATTATTTTCTAAATAGAAACTGGGGACATGGATGTCCCTTAAGCATATGACTTACTGTATATAATTTAGGCTTATTCTTAAATTCCTTGGACCTTGCCCATGTACCCAGCTTAAGAATTCCTGGTCTAAACCAATCCTTTTATTTTAGAGATGGGGATTCAAGACCCAGAAGTCACAAATGCCCAGAGCCTTATAGTCACCTCACCGTCCGTCTGCTGCTTGCCTCCCCACCAAACTCCCTCCAACTTCACATGCAATAGTAAGTCAGAGATGAATAAGTGGGAAGTAGAACCCTTAGCAAACCTCTAAGCCCCTGTAGGACCCAGGATGGATCCATTTTGATGAAGACAACCTCATGCCAAGGGAGGCAAGTGTCCAGAGTGGGAGAGGTGGCTGCATTGAGCCTCCCATCTAAGACAGCATGGAAGGGAACGATAAAAACAAGGAGAGAGGAGGAATGATTATATTATTCATGCCTGTATCTTGAAGATAATCATTGTAATTTCCCTTCTAAAAACGCCGCTTGTTCAGAGGAAACAACTGTATTCTAATAAGCCCTTGTTTATGAAACTCACAGTAATTGGATTGGAATGTGAATTATTAAACTGTATGTGGGACGGCACTTCTTGCTAGGTGTTTAATGATTATGTTCAAATGTGCGGGGCTGGCCTGTCGGCTGGGAAGATAATACTCCTGGGAAGAAAATTGTTTCTCTCTGGGTCAGGGCCAGGGTGTCTCTCACAGTTCTATGAAATAGCTGGGCTGAAGACACCCTTACAAATCCCATACATCAGCCGCCTCATTTTGGAGATGGGGAAACTGAGACTCGGCATCTGCAGGCGCTTGTTGAAGCCTGTACAGTGATCACGCAGGCAATTAGTTTTTCCTTTACCTGGTTTCTCGTAGTGTGTGTCCGTGACTTGTCCTTCTCCGCTGCCACTTCTTCTTCCTTCTATCTGGACAAGCTAGAAAGCTAACTGAGCTTCCTTGCAACGAGGATTCCAAATGCAAGGTAAGTTCCACCAATTAGTTGCCTTTGCACAGGTGGTAGAGATGTGTTAAGGGGTCGCCGTGGTGACTGGATTCAGTATTCCCATGGCTGGCCAGCAGCCTTCAGGACTTTAGGGTGCAGTGACAGCAGCAGGTTCCTGACTCTGGGACCGCAGCTCTGGTAGCATGTCCTTGAGCTCTATAGTCCCTGGGAGAGCCCTGACTTCTGCCTCTTCTAGCCTTCCAAAGCCTTTCTTCCCCCGCGAGTACTTAATTCCCTGCATTAAACCTCTTTCTGCTTGACGTACCTAGAGTGATCTATTTCCTTCCCTGAACTCTGACATATCCCTCTGTGTTAGCACAAATCACATTTATGACAGGTAATGATGTTCCTCTCCTGGCTCCTGTTCTTCTGCTTCCTATGTCTTAGAGAATATAGCCCCATTCGTGACACCCTAAAATATTAAGCTCATGGAATCCAAAACTAACTTTATTTTTTTCCTTCCAAAACCTGCTTTCTTTATAGACTTTCATTTGTCTATCGTTATCTCTACTTCCTCCCCATGACTCAGGTTTGGAGGCAGCTTTGCCTTTCTTCTTAGTGTTGTCATATACTTGTCAAATCTTACTGGTTCTAGTTACTCTGTTTAGTTGGGGCTATTGGTTCTAAGCTATCTATCCAATTAGACTGGGTCAATGAACACAGAGAACGTAATAGATAATACGTATATAATAGATTTTCTGCATCACTGGAGAGACCAACATCAGGTAGGGTTGGATCCAGGGGCTCAGAGAACACCATGAGGACTTGTTCCATCTCTCCTTACTTAGGCCTGCTTTTTGCCAGTCCCTCTCCAATGATCATGGGCCCTGATAGCTTCAGGTTTATATAATTTTTACATCAAACCTTGTGGGGATAAGGTTTAGTTTTTCTTCTTATTTCCAGAAAAAGTTCTAGAAAAAAGTCTTCTTGGATAAGATTGAACCAGCCACTTGTTATGGGTTGAATTGTGTTCTCCTGAAAGACACAGTGAAGTCCTGACCACCAGTTGGTCAGAATGTGATGTTTTTCGGGCATGGTTTTGTTTTGTTGTAGATGTGATTTGTCCAGTTACGATGAGGTCATGTGGAAGCAGAGCAGGCTGTGAATCCACTGTGACTGCTGCCCTAGGAAGGAGAGGAAAGTGAGGCACAGAGAACAGAAAGCCACACGAAGATGCGGAGACCCAGCAAGAAGATGGCTGTGAGGCAGAGATTGGTTTTTATGCCACCACGAGCCGGAGAATGTCTACAGCTACCAGAACTTCTTACCTGGCCATTTTCACTGGCCTCTGAGCTTTTTCTTTATCTCCACTAAGGCATTTGTAGTAGTCAATTCTTGCTGCCATAACAAAGTACCACAGTTCTCTGGAGGCCTTTCTCTTGGGCTCGCAGATAGCCTCCCTCTTTCCGTATCCTTGCCTGGCCCTGTCTCTGTGCCTATGCTTCCCTGGTGTCTGTTCCTCTTCTAAGGACACCAGTCCTATAGGACAGGGCCCGCTCTAATGGCCTCATTTTAACCTAATCACCTCTCTGAAGGCCCTATCTCCAAATAAGGTTACAATCTGAGGTGCTGTGGGTTCAGGCTTCCACATATGAATTTTGGGTAGGGGTATGCAATTTAGTCCATAGACAGTACTTAAAACTTTCTCTTTTATTTTACTGACCCTTGTGTGCTTATTTTCACTTCCTTAGAAGATGGTAAGTTTCTTGAAGGCAGGGACGATATCTTGTCTATGTCCTTTTATCTCCCATAGTGTTTAACATACTTCTTGGACTTAGGAAATGCTCAGCATTTCCCGTTGAGGGAATGAATGACATATAAAGTAATTCTTGATTAATAAGAATTTCTTATTCTCCCAGCTTTCAGTGTAAAAAGAGTTAGATAGTGCAGGCAGCATTGGACTTGATGTCAGAGATCCAGGTTCTTTTCCCAGCTCTGTCACTTTCTAGCTGTGTCATCTTGGACAAGACACTTAACCACTCTGGGCCTCAGTTTCCTCATTTGTAAAATGGGAACATTAACGCTTTCCTGTCTGTTTTACGAGGTGGTTTATGAGTATTAATGAAAGAGTTTCACCACTCAGAAAATATTTTGGGGCACCTACTTGTAGCAGGCACTGTTCTAGGCACATGGGATACAGTGGCGAATGAGCGAAACAAGGTTCCTGTCCTTATGGTTCTTGTAGGGGAGCAGGTGATTAATCAGATCATCAATATAGACAGTAATTTCAGAGAGTGCTAAGTTCTGTGTAGCCAATGAAGCAAGGGATGTGACCATGAAGTCTCGTGTCCTAGCAAGAGTAGTCAGGGAAGACTTCTCTGAGGAGGTGACATGGAAAACAAGATGTGAGTAATGAGAAAGAATTGTCTATTCCTAGGGAGGAACATTCCAGGCAGAGGGAGCCGCAAAGGCCCTGAGCTGGGAGATAGTGAGTGATGTCATTACAGCAAAGTAAGGACGTTGAAACATGAGGCTTAGTAATGGGGAAGGTTTCCAGGGCATTGCAAAACGATTCCTGGAGTTGGGAGTTTATCCCTGATTCAACCACAGTGTAGACTTGGGACATCGCTTCCCACGTGCACAACTTTGGGCACATGATTGCCTCTTCTGGCTTCCTCTTCGCTGCTCTGCGTGGCTGCCAGCACTGGGGGACCGTGCTGGTGAAGGCACTTTGAAAATGTAAAGTGCTGTACGATTTCCAGGTGGTATCATTATTTGGAAACGTGTTACCCACGATTAAGGGATTTGGGCTTTGAATTCAGCAAGTAGCTTGCTGATCAAATTTTCTGAGGAGAGCGGCAGTCACCTCCGTTGAGGGCTCAAAAGTGCCTGTGTCAGGCTTTTCAAAGCAAATTGATAAGAATTAAGTGGATGCTGGGGCGCCTGGGTGGCTCAGTCAGTTAAGTGTCCGACTTCAGCTCAGGTCATGATCTCATAGTCTGTGAGTTTGAGCCCCGCGTCGGGGCTCTGTGCTGACAGCTCAGAGCCTGGAGCCTGCTTCAGATTCTGTGTCTCCCTCTCTCTTTGACCTTCCCCTGGTCATGCTCTGTCTCTCTCTGTCTCAAAAATAAATAAAAAAAAAAAACATTAAAAAAATTAAAAAAAAAAGATTTAAGTAGATGCTGCAGCAGGGAACTGCAAGCTGTCCTTTGTGGGGGTTGAATTCCAACGTTCTTCCCTATCCCTTCCCTACTGAGCCTCTATACACAAAATTGGATATGGACAATCACCTTGTTGGGGCTTTTGGGTACCTATGAGTGTGTGTGTGTGCGCGTAGTATTGTGTTTATATTGCAATAGAATATTCCAGAAAAAATACCTTAAGCATTCCACTGCTGCCAGAGCTGACATGATTGAACACGATACACATATTTCTTGAGTAGTGATGTTGAAGCGAAGACACATATAAATGACATAGTAACAGAGCTTCTTTTAAGAAGAGCGGATTGCCTCAAAGTTCTTGGTAGTGAAGTGTATTGCCTTTGAACTTGTTCCCAGGTTTTTTCCGTATGCCGCATGAACGACCTTCCTTTCCCCCAGTCTCACCTGCCTTACACATAGGCTTTCATAACTTAAGCCTCCTTAAGTGTGCAGCGACTCCCCCCGTATTGCTTGCTCTAAAGGTTGCTGGGTGCTGAAGCCTTTAAAATCATGAATATGCAAGCTGGAAAGTCACTGTCAGAAAAAGGGAGCACGTCTTCCTATTTTCATCGGTGGGAAGTGCCAGGGGAATTTTACCAAACTTGAATTTAGAAAACAACTAGGAATGTGCTAAAAAACCTTGGGTGATGCTTGGGCTGTTGGAAGTTTGAAGAATTCATCCTTTCTCTCTCTCTCTCTTCCTCTCTGTGCCTATATGCTGGACTCTAGTCTCTGTCTCCATTTACGTCTCTTTCTTTCTCTTGTTCTTCCCCAACCCACCCCTCTCCTCTCTTATTGATTTGCCTCATTGGAATAAATTCTGTTCAACCAGTGGGGCTTCCATAATTGAAGCTCTGGGGCATATCAAATGGAACAGCTAATGGTGACTTTTTTTTCTGTTTTCCAAAGGCAGGTTATCAATTATGAATGGCTAGGCAATCAGAGATCAAAAGAGTCTTGTTTTCCCAAATGAAATAGTGGATTTTAGAATGAGATGAAATGAAATAGAGCTAATAGGCATTTTTTTTTTTTTTTTAAATAGAAGGCTGAGTCATTTGGAACTGTAGGTATGAAACTCAGGACTGTGGAAACCTCCTTGCTTTGGTTTCAGAGCTTTGGACATCTTGTGCACAATGCCCGAGGGCTGGCACGGTGCTCCAGGACGAGCAGGAAGCTTAGAACCTGGGAAGGTTAGCAGACTGGCAGCTGTGTGAATGGGCCTCTGCAGTCCATCGGGCTGATGTGAATCTCACACGGGCTGCCAGGGCTGTGTCCTTTCTGTACCTCACTCCTGTTAGCCATCTCCAGGCTGTCCCAGTGGCCTAGGGCTGGTGACTTCCAGAGGAGAATGGCGCCAGAAGATTCTCCAGATACCCACCAGGAGGAAACACCCAGGGTGTTATCTTTGCTGCGTTCCTGGATTTACTCTCCAGGGAAATTGCAAAAGCTCTCCGTCACTGGCTGGCTGGCTGGCTCTTTGTCTCTCTCTCTCTTTTTCTGTCTCCCTCTGTCTGCCTGTCTCTCTTTCTCTCTCTCTCTCTCTCTCTCTCTCTCTTTCACACACACACACACACACACACACACACACACAATCTCTGCACAGTAGCTTTACTTCCCAGAATAACTGGAAACCCACATACTCTCAGCTGTGGGGACAGAAATTCTGCAGAAGTGCATTGGGCTAATTAGTTAGGGGAAGTGACCGGTGACTAAAACTTTTATAACTTTCTGAATTCACTAGAAGTGAATTACTAGAATGTACTAACAATGGATGTTCAACATTGAAAAATTAGAAAATCTAGATCAACCACAAAAAGAAGTTCACTCTGTGTTAGGAATTTCTTATTAGATAGAAAAAGTTCTTAAATTGAAAAAGTAATCTATACACAGTAAAAAAAAAAAACACTCAAACACTTCAGAAGAGCATGAAATAGAGTAACCTCTCCTCTCACTGGACTCCCAGAAAGAGAAAATTCCAGACAGAACATCCAGAAGTTTACTATGACTGTACAAATGTACATATCTCTAGGTATATGAACTTTAAAAATACCCCACAAATAAGAACATAATGTACTTACTGTTTTGCACCTTATTTTTAACTTAATATATTTTGGCCATCTTTTCAGGATAGTATGTCCAGATGAATTTTTTAATACGGCAAATATTCCTTAGCCACCATGTGCTTGGATATTATGAATACCGTGCTGATTTGTGAATATTCTGAAATAATATATTGGAACACAAAAGAGAAGCAAAAAATGGACACTCAGCACTACTGGGAAATGATACTTCACTATTCACGAATCTATCATGTTTATGCTATCTTTGTGGAAGAATCTGACAAATTAACTAATTTGTCTTTCTCCAACCTGAGCCCTCTCTCCACACAAATCCCGCTTGCACTCTAAATTCCTGTCTTCGAGGTCAGCAGAGCCGCAACCCACAAACACTCAGACTCAGTCATCTTTTGTTCAAGAACTTAGGGCCAGAGCTGACGAGAACTGCTTCTCTCGGGATGGTGTTGGTCTTGAGAGCAGGTGTTTAGGGAGTGGGCCATGCTTGCTAGTGTTGAATAGTGATGGACAAAGGTGTCCGTGTGTTCTTTAATGGTATATTTTTTGTGACATGTAAGGTCTTCTAAAATGTGGGGGCCAGGGGTTCCCTCCTTCCCAGGTCTGTGGGTGGTATTTTACATTGGTATGACCATAGTGGTTGCTAAAACATTAAGTCACATCCATACCATTGGTAATAGATGCTGCTCTGAGACCCAAGTGATCTTTCCCAGGATTCCTGATGCCCTGGTCCTCCTCAGAGACCCCCTCCCTGGTCTTCCCCATGATCTAACAACTAATAGGTTGATGGCAAGCACAGCAAAGGCCTCCAGAACACTCCTCTAGAGCTGCTGCCTGTACCATTCTGATTGGATGGTGGATATACCAATCTGGTTGTTAGATATCTGACTATGACCTTTGCCTACAAATAAATAGCCAATGAAAACACTGCCCTTGCTTCTGTAGAGACAGTTTTGTGAGAAAGAGACCAGTGATGATAAGAGCAAGGTGGGTACTATGACAAGACCAAACCCAGGTGACAGGCTGGGTGCTATTGGTCACGTCCGTTTGATCAGGTGGCACATTGAAGCACCTTAACCACTTTGGTTTCCCCAGAGCAGGCATCTTTGGCAGGAACCCAGCAGCAAGGCACGCTAGAGTTATGAGGGGTGAGTAACTACTGCTGGCCATATTAGTTTGAGGGTGCTGCTTAGGCCCTTGAAAACATCCTGCCCAGGACCAAGAGTAGAGCATTTATAAAATCATGGGGTTGATGCCAATTTTTTCTTATTTGTCTAAAACGCTGATAAATACGTCCCTTTTGCTTTAAAATTTTTTTTTTTCAACGTTTTTTATTTATTTTTGGGACAGAGAGAGACAGAGCATGAACGGGGGAGGGTCAGAGAGAGAGGGAGACACAGAATCGGAAACAGGCTCCAGGCTCCGAGCCATCAGCCCAGAGCCTGACGCGGGGCTCGAACTCACGGACCGCGAGATCGTGACCTGGCTGAAGTCGGACGCTTAACCGACTGCGCCACCCAGGCGCCCCCCCCCCCTTTTGCTTTTAAAGAAATCTGACATTTAGTGTGTTGAATTTAATTGGGTGGATTAGGTAGAAGTGGAGCAAGTTGATTTTCCTTGTCCTTAATTCTGTTATGTAACGGGACTAACTGGAACAAAACAATAGTCTGGCTAACAGGGATGATACCTTGTTAGCATAGTTTTTCATTCTAGTCTTTTTTTCTATGCGTATGCATATAAGTAGGTATCTATACTTTTACAAAATTTGGATTATTATGTTTTTTTTTTTTTAACGTTTATTTATTTTTGAGACAGAGAGAGACAGAGCATGAACAGGGGAGGGACAGAGAGAGAGGGAGACACAGAACTGGAAGCAGGCTCCAGGCTCTGAGCCATCAGCCCAGAGCCTGACGCGGGGCTCGAACTCACGGTCCGTGAGATCGTGACCTGAGTGGATTATTATGTTTTATATAGTTTTGATTATGACTGAATTTAGCATTATATTAAAAACAATGGTCAAGTCATTAAATAGTCTTCTAGGACAGGATATTTAATACCTATATAATATTTTATCAGGGGCTCCATCAAAATTTATTGAACACCTCTCTTATTTTGGACATTTAGGTGACTTTTCCTTTTTCCTAACAGTATAAATGACTGTATGATGGACCGCCATAACTTACACACATCCTTTCCTTAGAATCAGGAAACTCACCTCCGGAGGTAGTATTCTTTGTTTAGTTCGTATGCCAGTGCTTAGTTGCCACCAGTAGAGTGAATCTTTTTTATGGTTTCTGGACTAAACACTTCCTTGACTATCTCTGAATTCCCAGAAGCTCTGTAGAAAGTCTGGGGGCTGATTAGCAACCTTAGTCCTTGGGCACCTCTGATTTATGGATTTTCCAGTCCGTGGGGCAGACAATGGCCAGTGCCAATAGCTCCTAAGTTTGTATGAATAGTACAAGCATCTAATAGCAGATGGGATCTTTCTTTTTTTTTTCTTTTCCTCTTCCTTCTCTTCCCCTTCCCTCTCTCATCTCTCTCTTCCCCCACCCTATGTTTCTCTCTCCTCTCTCTTTCTCTGGAAACGACAGATAGGCAAAATCTGAGTTAGATGCCCACCTCTAGATCCATAAACTGTAGGCCAGGTATTGTAGGTTACTTTGATGGACTGTAGCAGCTTCTACTACAGCCCTGTGCATAATTGGATAAAGAAGAAATTCCTAGAAAATAAACACTGGGCGAACAAAACAACAGGGTTCGTAACAATCGGGTTTGATAAGGCAGAGTTCTCAGCCAGACTCTGTCACTTGCTGTTTGAACTTGAGCCAGTCTTTCCCTTTCTTTGGGACTCAGTGTGCTCGTCCTTGAAAAGAGGCACTTCACATGATGGGTTCTAAGATTCTTTCAAGGATTCTTTAGCTTGCTTGGTGAAGCTGAGGCTCCAAACCAGACCTTCTGTCTTAGGATGCATCTACTCTCTCTTGTGGTCATCTCCAATCCATGCTGTTCTTTACCATGAGTTCCCGGATTCCGCCTTTGCTCCATGGGGCCAGAATGAAGATACTGACTTTGGCATTTCACTTCCAAGAAAGACGTGTGTGAGTGTTTCTTGATTTAGCTGCCGGTGAAATGTGAATCATCAGAACCTTGGGGACTCATTTTTCCCCATTGACTTTGTGATTGCATTGTGATCCCAGACGTGATTTTTTCTTCAGAGAATTCAGAGAATGTGAACTATTGGCAAGCCCTTAGAAGCCATTTAGTCCAGGAATTCTTAGTCTGGATTGTGTGAACTTTTGGATCTGGGAACATGCTAAAATTACAGGAAGAATGTGTGTATGTACGTACAGGTATGGATCTGGTGAGAGGGTCCATTCTTAAAGCCAGATTATTTGGAATTAAGGTATACATTAAAAAATGAGCATATTAGGTATTTAATTTGATGAATCTTCACAAATGCATAATTTGAGCAACCACTATCCAAAACAGAATATAAAACATTTCTATGGCTCTTCCGGAAAGGCATCTCTTGTGTCCTTTTTTAGTCAGCCTTCCCCTGTCCTCTGCCTTGGCTATGACTTTCTGATTTCTATCTCCACAGATTATTATTTCCAAATTCTAAAATTTTATGTGTATGGGATTATACAGTTTTTACTTTTTGGCATAGTATTTTTTGCTCTGCACATGTTTTTGAGATTAATCCATGCTGTTTCGTCTATTAGTAATTGGTTCCTTTATATGGCTGAGTAGTAGTCAATTGTACGAATATATAACAATTTGGTTATCATTGTCCTATTGATCGGCATTTGGGTTATTTCCATTTTACCCTATTATGAATAAGACTGTCATGAATATATTTGTATGGGTCTTTTTGTGGACATATGTTTTCACTTCTCGTGAGTAAATATCCAGGGATGGAATTGCTGGGCATTGGATAGATGTATGTTTAATTTTAAAATAAACTGGCAGTCTTCCAAAGTACATGGACCATTATACATGCCCACCAGAAATGTACAAGAATTCCAGTTGTTCAATTTCTTAGCCAACATTTGTTGCTGTTGCTGTCAGCTGTTGTAATTTTAACCATTCCAAGAGATGTAAAATATCTCGTTGTGGTTTTAATTTGTATTTCTCTTACGACTAATGATATTGAGCACATTGTCATGTGCTTATTGGCCATTTGTCAATCCTTTGTAAGGTGTCTGTTCAAATTGTTTGCCCCTTTAAAGCCAGTTTGAGTGATCTGTTATTTGCAAGTGAAAGAGTTTTGATTAAAACAAAATCCATATGTGAATATGCAGATACTCTAGAGTTAGTTGACCTTGGTGTTGGGTGTTGGTAAAGGGATGGCTGTTTATCATTTGAACAAAGTATAGAAGGTGATGCCAGGAAGAGGGAGCAGTGTGAATCAAGATACAGAAGTAAGGAACAGTATATTCCATTCAGTGAATGAACCATAAATAGTGGAGTATGGCTGCAAATGGAATGTTACAAGCAAGGAGTAGAGTTTCAAAGCATAGCAAGGTAGGGGGCTGGAGAGACAGGCATTGCTAACCTTACAAATCATGCTGAGGAATATGGACTTTTTTCCAAAATGAGTACAGAATGACTTAAGTTTTACTCAGTGGAGTGGCATGATCAGATATGCAAAATGCACACACAAAAAATATACCTACTTTATGAATATGAATAGACTGAACTATGGAAGACCCCTGGAAAGATACTCTTTATGGAACCTGAGATAGCTGTCATTGGAAGGTGATAATTTTTCCTTCCAGTGGGAAGAGATAAGTTTAACAGGCTATGACTACTGTTGTCAAGCGAGCTATACTAAGGTTTTGGTGCCTCTCATTAAAGATAGGCTGCGTTTTTTTTTTTTTTTTTTTTCCAATAGGGGGTAGATTACATATTTTCTGAAAAATCATCATGTAACGCTCTGTTATCTAGAAATTATGCTTATTACATTTATGTCTTTTTAACATATTACGAAAAATGTCTTTCAGGTTTGAAGGGGGATGCCAACGTGGATTCTAAATTGCTTTCAAAAGGCAAACACCAAAAAGGGGTCAGAGCAGTCCTGTCACTTGCATTTGTGGCTCTATGAGACAAGGCAGCGCAGGTGCTCAGGACAGTCTAGATGGATGAAGAATCCCATCTTCAGGCAGAGGTTGTAACGATGCCAGAAATATTGTGTATCAGCCAGTATTCTCAGTTGCAAGAAATTCAATCCACGTTTGCTGGTTTGTTCAAGAAAGGAGGTCCTTAAAGGATGTAGAAGGCTCACAGAATCTCAGGGAAGGCTAGAGATGAAGCTTGAGACTGGCCATTCATTCAGAAACAAAGCCCAGATCACGTTGTGGAGGCACCACCATGAGGACCGCACTACTGTTTAGCATAAATACTGGCGCTTTCACTGATGATATTTGGGACCGGCCCACAGAATCTGTGCTATTCTTGCCCCCCTAATCTAGATACTTTCATTACTTCGCTCCATTAAAATAGGCGTTTGTAATAGAGCTTGCTTCCTCATGTGCGTGGTTCATTTCCAGATTGAAGGCTTGCATTCATCTGATTGGCAGAGCTAGGTCACATGCTTTCTTGAGTGCAAGGGATGCTGGGAAAGTGAATTCTGGCTTCTATCTTGGAGGGGATGACTTAGGACGTGGCTCACAAGATACTGGGTGGCCAGAATGTCCCTTATAGATTATGGTATTACTAAGCACTACAGTTACTTGAGATTAAAGAGAAATTGAAAACACTTTGACCAGTCTCTGTTTCTTTGTTACTTGGAAAATTGAAAAACAAAAAACGAAACACAAAAACACAGAATGGTTTGAATAGAGAGGGGAGAAATGCCTAACTTGACTTATTTGTATGTGGTTTTATACATTTACCTACTTATCTACTTGTTCTGCAGCTGAGTTAGCAGGCTAATAACATTGCAAGGTTAAAGAGTCTTTTGTAGGCTGGCCTGGGAACCTACCCACCGTATATCGAATGGGGACAGCAGCAACATACAGGGCAAGGCTTCCCACTTCATGACTGACACCTTCCTGTTACAGCCCCAGCCAGGCTGGCCTCAAGAAACATTTTGGCAGTAAAATGAAGTCACCTCTGGCTTTATGGAAGTCTTTTGGTTGCAGGATAGAGAATCCACTCAAACTAACTTGCACCAAGGAGGAAAAGTTATTGCAAAGATACGGAAGTATCTACCGGAATTCAAGGGTAGGAAGTGCACGCTGGTCCCATAAAAGGACTGAACGAGGGCTATGAAAACACTCAGCAACCAAGGCAGAGTATCTTGGTGTCTCTTGGTTTGTTGGTCTGTCTGTCTCAGCGTGCTCTGTGTGATTTGTTATCGCCACTTCTCTCTGAAGAGCTGCTTTGTTCTTTTTCTCTCTACAGACCGACTTCCTTTGCTTTTTATATAAATGGCAGAAAATGGCCAGTCTAGCTCCTTACATGTCCTTTCTGTTCAAGAATCAAAAAAAGCAATAGGTATTTCCAACTCTTGTTTCTAAATATGTGGGACAGAGAATCTCTGTACTAGGTTGAATAGTAGCCCCTCAAGATGCAAGTCTACTTGGAACCTCAGAATGTGACTTTTTTTGGAAATAGGATCTTTGGAAATAGTCCTTAATATGAGGTCATACTGAATTTCCTTAATAGGAAATAGTCCTTAAAATGAGGTCATACTGAATTAAGATGGGTTCTAATCCAATGACTGGGGTCATTGGAGACACAGACACAGGGGAGAATGCCATGTGAGTACAGAGGCAAGCACTGGAATTATACTGTCATGAGCCAATGGATGCCAAGCATTGCCAGGAAACACCAGAAGCTAGGAGAGAAGAATAGAACAATTTTCCCCTAGACTTTCCAATAGAAAAGTCTGCCACCTTGATTTTAGACTTGTAGCTTCCAGAACTGTGAGAGAATAAACTTCTGTTGTCTCAAACCACCCAGTTGTGGTACTTGGTTATGGCAGCCCCAGGAAACAAATACAACGTCTTTGGCCCAGCTGGGTTAAATGTCCACACTGTCCATCCATCTGATAAGCCCTGAAAAAGGCTCTCTAAGAGCGAGGTGTGAGGGAAACTGATGGACAGAAATAATAATTCTTTTCTCTGTTCCTCCTAACCAGAGTAGTCTGTGGGTACCTGGCAGTGACCAGAGGGAACAGGGGGACTCTAGGAAAATGCCTGGCCATTACTCCTCTTTAGAAGATCTATCTCTTGTTATTGGTGGAATCAGATTTTAGTAGATTGCAAAAATGGCAATAATCGTTCATTCCTTCCTGTATTCATGGCCGTACAATGTGTCTTTGTGCCTCTTCCTATCATAAAGTAGAATCTATTTCCCTTCCTCTTGATTCTGGGCTGATCTTGTCACTTGCTTTGGCCAGTAGAGTGTACTACAAGGAATACCAGTTCTGAGCCTAGGCTTCAGGAAGCATGGTGTGGTTTCACTTGCTCTCTTGGAACGGTATTGTTGCCGGGTAAAAGACTTCAGCTAGTGTACTGCATAGCCAGAGATATGTGGCCCGGTCAGTTTCTATGCCCCAGCCATCAGCCCACTGCCCAACATGTGAATGAAATCCTCCCAGACCAACTGGATCCAGTTGACCAGCCAAGTGACTGCAGACACATGAGCTAGTCTAGTGAAGATCGCTGAGTCTGGTCTAGGTCAGCAGAGCCAACCAGCTGTTCCATAGATCCCTGAGCAATATTGAATGTTGTTTTAAGCTACTAAAACTTGCAGAGGTTCATTATGCTGTGATAGCTAACTGATCCAGATTGGTAATCTGGATTTTGGTAAACCAGATGTTTGGCAAGTGGGGAGAATTTGTTCATAAAATTAAGGTAATTCCTAGCTAGGTTCCATGTTCACAAATGTGTCAACTTTGGCAAGTCGGTTTAACTTCCTGTGTGTCAGTTGCCTCATCTGGTAACTGAAGTTATCAGTTAATAAAACCAGTTTCCCTGAGTGGGTTGCTAGGCAGAGCAAGAGGGAGACAGTGTGGGGCAGCACATTATAAAGCATCAAGTAAGCTTCACTTCTCTATGCTCTGCCTTTTGTTTCTTCATCAAAACATTGATAACTTGAGTGATTGGCAGAGTAAGTGCACTTGGTAGAGTTGAAAGCAACTTGCTCCTTACTCATGGACATGGCCCTGAGAGCCCTGTGTGATCTGACCTCTTGGTTCTGTTCAACCTCTTCTCCTGTCTGTTGTGGCCTCCTCTCACACATGTCTAGTGGTTCCCTCCCCTGGGATGATCTTCCCATCTCTCTCTCTCTCTCTCTTTCTTTATTTGAACAGGGATTCAGGAACAGTTTGTTATAATCTAGATAAGATCAGATTAAGTAGCATTCTTAGTAATTAATATGTGTTCTCTGTTTTGAGTGAAAGCAATCCAAGGGGCTCTGGCCTGGGTGGCTCAGTTGGTTGAGTGTTGGACTCGTGATTTTGGCTCAGGTCATGATCCCAGGGTCATGGGATGGAGCCCCACTTCTGGCTCTGCACTGAGCGTGGAGGCTCCTTGAGATTCTCTCTTTGCCCCTCTCCCATGCTTGTATGCTCTTTCTCTCTCTAAACTAAAAAAATTAAAGAAAATTAAAAAACCAACCCAAAAGATAAGTTAAAAAGAATCTCTGTTCTCTCCTATCAAGTCCCCTTAATTCAGGGATCAGAATCTTGAGCAACCCAGGATAAGCACTGGAGAGCTTGGTGAGGGCTGGTCAGGGGACCAGAAAAGATTGTTTCCTGGGACTTATTCTCTCTGTCTGTCAATCTGTCTCATTCTATTACCTATCTACCTATCGATCTTTTGCTTTCTCGAGGTCAGTTGATATCATAAAATGCACCCATTTAAAATATACTGTTCAACTGAGGGTTGATGTGGGGTGGGGGGGGGGTGACGGGCATTGAGGAGGGCACCTGTTGGGATGAGCACTGGGTGTTGTATGGAAACTAATTTGACAATAAATTTCATATTTCAAAAACAATAAATGTTAAAAAATTAAAATAAATAAAATATACTGTTCAGTGATTTAAATGTATTTACAGAGTTGTGCAATTATAGTCACAATCTAATTTTAGAACATTTCCCATCACTCCAGAAAGAAACCTCAGGCTCATTTACACTCCCTCCTTATTCCCACCCTCAGCCCCAGCCAACCCTCTGTGTACTTTCTGCATCTACAGATATGCCTTTCTGGATATTTTATATACTTGGAATTACACGATGCCACATCTCTTTTAAGGGCTTTCCTTTCTTGTTCTTTGAGGCTCAGCTAAAATGCTCCCTCTTCTTTCCTCAGACTTTACGATTATTCTCCACGTCAGCTCCTCCTTTTTCCTTGCTCGAACTTACTGCAATTAGTATTTATTTCTTTGTCTACTTGCTTTTGTCTGTCTTTGCCACTAGCATATAACTTCTCCAGAGGATGGAATCCAAACTCCTGTGTTCTTCGCTGCTGCATATTCAGGAACTAGCTCAGTGCCCGACAGAGAGTCTAGTAAATATTTGCTGAATGAATGAAGGTTTTAAGAAGTGGTGCCTTTTGAAGGGCAGCACCAAGCTTTTCCCTGGTAGAGGTCATAAACTACAATAGGTAGCACTCACGAATTGTCCAAAGTATTTGGAAGTGGCTCTCCTGTTAGAAGGTCCAGTGTAGCACATGTCCCTGTGCTAAATGACTTGGAAAACAGAACAAAGACTGGGGATTGATTTGTAGGCAGCGTTTTCCAACCTTCTGTCATCCAGTCTGTGGTGCACTTGGTTTGGGGCTTTGTTTATTTTTCAGTTTGTGGGAGTGTTATGGTGCCTCCTATTGTTCTCACAGTTCTATTAATACTGTTAGGCTATTTACTCGCCCTGCTGTCAGGCTTCTCTCCTTCATCAGCCCCTGGCTTGTTTCTTCCCGAAGTTTTAGTCCTGAACTAGAAGCATTTCTTTTGTTCATATGCAAACTAAGGATTAGCAGCATCTAGAGATATTCACACGTGACCCACCAGCGGCGTGTAAAACGGAGTGAAGCTGCAGGAACCCATGGGGGTTGAGAGCAGATTAGGAATTGAACAGAAGTGGGGGTGAAGACTTTCAGGGACTTTGAATGGGATTGTGAGTGCCTCCCCTCTAGGTGGGGACCAGTCTGAGCATCTGGGTCTTTGGAGCCCCTGGTTTGATACACCTGCACTTTATGAGGAGCTGTGAAGAAGCTCTGCTTCCTTGAGCCTTTGCCATTTCTGGGGGTATGGCGAGGGGATCTTGGTCTGGAAATGCTACATGCAAAATGCTAGTATTGTACTGACCTCTACAGCAATCTCTCACTTAATCCTCCTGACCTCTGTGGAGGTGGGAACTAATACCCTTTTTGTAAGATGAAGCAATATATGAAGAAACCCACCCAAAGTTCCTGTCAGTGAGTGGCAGGGGTGGGATTTGAACCTTCTGGTTCCAAAGCTCCTTTCTTAAAACAATTGTTTTTATTTATTAAAAATAATACTAATTTCTTAATTTTTAAAATTTTACCATTTTCAAAAAATTTTATTGTGGTAAGAAACACTTAACATGTTTTAACAAAGTTTAAAATGTATAATACAGGATTGTTCACTATAGGTACAGTGTTGTACAGCAGATTTCTAGAATTAATTTATTTTGGTTGATTGAAACTGTATGCCCATTGATTAGCAGTAACTCCTGGCTTCTCCCTTTTCCCAGCTCCTGGCAGCCATGATTCCACTCTTTGATTCTATGAGTTTGACTATTTTCAATACCTCATATAGGTGGAATCATGCAGGATTTGTTTTTTGGTGACTGGCCTATTTCACTTACGATAACCTTTTCAAGTTTCATCCATGTTGTAGCATGTGTCAGAACTTCGTTTTTTTAAGGCCAAATATACCATTGTAGGTGTATATCACATCTTCTTTATCCATGGACATTTAGGTTGTTTCCACATCTTGGTTATTATGAATAACGCTGCAAATGAACATAGGAGTGCTAATATCTCTTTGAGATCCTGACTTCAATTCTTTTGGATAAATACCCAGAAGTGGGAATGCTGGATCTTTTGGTAGTTCTATTTTTAATATTTTGAGGAAACTCCATACTATTTTCCATAGCAGCTGCACCATTTTGCATTCCCACAAACAGTGTATAAGTTTCTTATACAATTTCTTCACATCTTCACCAACCCTGTTAGCTTTTTTTTCCTTTTGATAGTAACTGTCCTGACAGGTGTAAGCTGATGATATCTCATTGTGGTTTTGATTTGTATTTCCCTGATGATTAGTGACAATGATCATTTTTTCTTTTATCTGTTAGCCATTTGTATGTTTTCTTTGGAGACATGTCTATTCATCCTTACCCCATTTTTTAATTGGCTTAGGTTTTTTTTTTTTTTTTACTATTGAGTTTTAGGAATTCTTAATATATTTTGAAGATTAACTCCGTATCACCTATATGGCTTATAACGAATTTTCTCCCATTCCATTGCCTTTTCCACTCTGTTTATTGTTTCCTTTGCTGTTCAGAAGCTTTTTAGTCTTGTCTATTTTTACTTTTATTGCCTATGCTTTTGTGTCATACCCATGAAATCATTGGTAAGACTTATGTAACAAGGTTTTTCTCCTATGTTTTCTTCCAGGATTTTTACAGTTTCTGGTCTTATGTTTAAATCTTTAATACATTTTAAATTGACTTTTGTTTGTGATGTAAGGTAAGGGTCCAATTTCATTCTTTTGCATGTGGATATCCAGTTTTCTTAACAGCCTTTCTCCATTGTGTATTCCTGGCATTCTTGCTGAAAATCATTTGACAGGTACATGGATTTATTTCTGGGTTCTCATTTTGTTCCATTGGCCTATAGGTCTATCTTTATTCCAGTACCATATTGTTTTGATTACAGCAGCTTTGTAATATACTTCAAAATCTGGAATTGTGATGCCTCCAGCTTTGTTATGTTTGTTGATATTGATTTAGCTATTCCTGGTCTTTTGTGGTTCCATATGAATTTTAGAATTGGCTTTCTACTACCATAAAGACTGCCTTTGGGATTTTGGTAGAAATTACATTGAATCTGTAGATTGCTTGGTGTAGTATGGATGCATTATCAACATTAAGTCTTCTTATCCATTAACAGTAGACATATTTCCATTTGTTTGTGTCTTCTTTAATTTCTTTCTTTAGTGTACAAGTCTTTCCTTGGTTAAGTTAATTCCTATATGTTTTATTCATTTTGGTGCTATTGTAAATAATGAGGCTGTTTCCTTAATTTCCTGTTCAGATAATTTGCTGTTATTGTATACAAACACAACTATTTTTTTTTTTTTGTATCCTTCAGCTTTATTTAATTTGTTTACTGGTTAGGATTGTTCTTTGGTGGCATCTTTAGGGTCTCTATTATATAGGATTATGTTATTTGCAAACAGGGACAATTTAACTTCTTCCTTTCCTCTTTGTATGCCTTTTATTTGTTTTTCTTGACTAACTGCTATAGCTAGGACTTCTAGCACTATATTGAGTAGAAGGGGTGAGAGTGGGCATCCTTGCTTTGTTCCTGATCTTTGAAGAAAAGCTTTCACTTTTTAACCATTGAATATGATGTTAGCTGTGGGCTTTTCATATATGTTCCTTATTCTGTTGAGGTACTTTCCTTCTATTCCTAGTTAGTTGAGGGTTTTTATCATAAAAGAGTGTTCAATTTTGTCAAATGCTTTTTTCTGCATCTATGGAGGTGATCATGTGATTTTTATTCTTTATTCAGTTAATGTGGTATATTGCATTAATTTTTATTTGCATGTTGAATCATCCTTCCACCCCAGGGGTAAATCCCACTTTGTCATGTGTTAGATCCTTCTAATGTGCTTTTAGACTTGGTTTGCTAGGATTGTGTTAAGGATTTTTGCATTTATATTCATCAGAGATACTGGTCTGTAGTTTTCTTGGGGTGTCTTTGGCTGCCTTTGGTATAAGGATAATACCTACATACCTCATAAAATGAGTTAGGAAGTGTTTCCTCATCTTCAGTTTTTTTTTTTTTTTTTTTTTTTTTTTTTTTTTTTTTTTTTTTTTTTTGAAGAGTATAAGGATTGTCATTAATTCTTCTTTAAGTGTTTGGTATAATTCATGAGTGAAGCTGTCTGGTCCTGGGCTTTTGTTTTTTGGGAGGTTTTTTGTTACTGAGTCAATCTCCATAGTATTTATAGGATTGTTCAGACTTTCTATTTCTTTATGGTTTAGTCTTGGTTGGTTGTATGTTTCTAGGAATTTATTCATTTCTTCTGGCTTCATTCCATGGTGGTCAGAAAAGATACTTGGTATGATTTTAATCTTCTTAAATTTAAGACATGTTTGTGACCTAACTTGTGGTCTATCCTACATTGTCAATGATAATTCTTAATAATTAGATTTTCCACTGCCTCTTCAGGGGTCAGACACTGTGATTAATTCTGTAAAGGAAGGGCCCACGGATGGAAAACATGTGGTTCAGGTCTTCAAGGAACATAAAATCACTGGAATAATTGTCAAAAGATCAGATTTTATTACAGCCATCTATATGGCCTTGGGAATGTGACCTGAAATTTTTTTAATTAAGTTTTTAATTTTGATTCCAGTGTTAACATACAGTATTATATTAGTTTCAGGTGTACAATATAGTGATTCAACAATTCTGTATATTACACAGTCCTCATCATGGTAATTGTACTCTTTAGTCCCCATCACCTATTTCACCCATACTCTCTCCCATCTCTCCTCTGGTTACTATCTGTTTCTTTTCTATAGTTAAGAGTTTGCTTCTTGGTTTATCTCTCTCTCTTTTTCCTTTGCTTGTTCCCCCCCCCCCCTTAAATTCTACATAGGAATGAAATCATATAGTATTTGTCTTTCTCTGACTGACTTATTTTGCTTAGCATTATACTGTCTAAATCCAACCATGTTGTTGCAAATGGTAAGATTTCATTATTTTTTATGGCTGAATAATGTTTCATTATCTGTATATACCACATCTTCTTTATTCATTTATCTATTGATGGATACTTGGGCTACTTCTGTAGTTTGGCTATTGTATATAATGCCTCAATGAACATAGGGGTGCATGTATCCCTTTGAATTGGTGTTTTTGTATTTTTGGGGTAAATACTCCATACTGCAATTACTGGATTACAGGGTAGTTCTGTTTTTAACTTTTTGAAGAAACTCCATACTGTTTTCCAGAGTGGCTACACCAGTTTGCATTCCCACCAGCAGTGCAAGAGATTTCTCCTTTTCTCCACATCCTCACCAACACTTGTTTCTTCTTTATGTGTGTTTTAAGTTTCTATTTAAATTCCAGTTTGCAAACATACAGTGTTGTATTAGTTTCAGGTGTACAATATAGTAATTCATCAGTTCCATACATCACCCTGTGCTCATTATGACAAGTGCACTTTTTAATCCCTATCACCCATTTAACCTGTACCCTCCACCCCCCTTCCCTCTGGTAACCATCCAATTGTTCTCTGTAATTAAGAGTCTGTTTCTTGCTCTCTCTCTCTCATTTTTTTCCCCTTTGCCTGTTTGTTTTGTTTCTTAAATTCTACATTCAAGTGAAATCATATGGTATTTATCTTTGTTAACTGTGTTTTTGATTTTAGACATTCTGACAGTTGTGAGGCAATATCTTGAAGTTTTGATTTGCATTTCCCTGATGATGAAGGATGTTGAGCATCTTTTATTGTGTGTGTTGGCCATCTGTATATCTTGTTTGGAGAAATGTCTGCTCATGTCTTATGCCCATTTTTAAATTATATTATTTGTTTTTGTGTGTGTGTATTGAGTTGTATCAATTCTTTATATATTTTGGATACTAACCCTTTATTGAACATGTCATTTGCAAATATCTTCTCCTATTCAATAGGTTGCCTTTTAGTTTTGTTGATTGTTTCCTTCACTGTGCAAAAGCTTTCTATTTTGATGTAGTTCCAATAGTTTATTTTTGCTTTTATTTCCCTTGCTACAGGAGATATACTTAGAAAAATTTTGCTATGTCTGATGAAATTGCTGCCTGTGCTCTCTTCTAGGATTTTTATGATTTCAGGTCTCACATTTAAGTCTCTGATCCATTTTGAGTTTATTTTTGTATATGGTGTAAGAAAGTGGTCCAGTTTCTTTCTTTTGTATGTAGCTGTTCAGTTTTCCCAATACCATTTGTTGAAGAGACTGTCTTTTTTCCACTGGATATTCTTTCCTGCTTTGTTGAAGATTAATTGACCATATAGTAATGGGTTTATTTCAGGCTTTCTGTTCTGTTCTATTGATCTATGTGCCTATTTTTGTGCCACTACCTTACTGGTTTGATTACTAAAGCTTTGTAGTATAACTTGAGATCTGCAATTGTGATACCTCCTGTTTTGTTTTCTTTTTCAAGATTGCTTTGGCTATTCAGGGTCTTGGGTGTTGGGTGGCCCGACTTTGCCACTGGCCTTAAGTGTCGCCTGGACAAATCATTTCCCCCCTCCAGAATGCGCGTGCCATGAGGACAGAGATTCTGTTTAGTTATTTTTTTCATGAGGTATCCCAAGAACCTACACAGAGGTTAGCAAATAATGATAAGTGCACAACAGCTGACAGTTGACGGACTGATTCTTTGGGCTCTCATTTTTTGCTTCTGAACACAGGGATTGGAACTGGAAGGGTATTGAACTGTTTGATCTCTAAGTGCTTTTCTGAATCTGTAGTTGAATCACTAAAAATAGTGAAATCCAAATGAAGGAGCATAGCCATGTGGTGTTGGAAAGCTTCATTAACACTTGAATGCCCAGTAAACAAGTGTCTAATTTTAAATTCTTTAGTTTTTGGCTTTAGCTTTTCAATAGAACGTACCTGTCCCACAGATGTTATTTTTCCCATTTGCCCTTTTTTTTTTTTTTT
>NW_026057577.1:106589466-106619743 GCF_023721935.1 Panthera uncia | reverse complement strand
GGGACAGAGAGAGACAGAGCATGAACGGGGGAGGGGCAGAGAGAGAGGGAGACACAGAATCGGAAACAGGCTCCAGGCTCTGAGCCATCAGCCCAGAGCCTGACGTGGGGCTCGAACTCACGGACGGCGAGATTGTGACCTGGCTGAAGTCTGACGCTTAACCGACTGCGCCACCCAGGCGCCCCTCCATTTGCCCTTTGTGGCATCTCTTGATGAGCTTCCTGAATTTGTTAGAAATAGTTTTGGAATAATAATATGAAAGGTAAGGAAATAATACACTTACTACCATTATTGCTGTTGGAATGAACAACCTAAAAGATATGACATTTACAAATAGTAGTTTCCAAGAAAAGTAAAGACAAACATATTTGAATAGATTTCTTTCCACAGTAGGTGGCTGCAAACTTTGCATTAGCTTGGATGATGATGGAGTGATTATCCTTAACAAGCTTATATGTTGTTCAAAATAACATGATATGATTTAAAAAAATTTTTTTTAACGTTTATTTATTTTTGAGACAGAGACAGAACATGAACGGGGGAGGGTCAGAGAGAGGGAGACACAGAATCTGAAACAGGCTCCAGGCTCTGAGCTGTCAGCACAGAGCCCAACGCGGGGCTTGAACTCACTGACCACGAGATCATGACCTGAGTTGAAGTCGGCCGCTTAACCGACTGAGCCACTCAGGCACCCCAACATGATATGATTTTTAAAAGTGCTGAGAATCTGTAATGTTGCGGTTAGTGTATTATGTGTGATCTTATTCATCATTATTGTAGATATGGTAACTGAGGCTTAAGTGATGTGTTACAGAGGGAATAGTAGAGTGTTGAATTTGTGACATATAGGTAGTACTCAATGGCCATTAATAACTGTTATTATAATCAATAAAGTCGTATCTAGTGATTGGCAAAGCTGGGCTACAAACTTGAGTCTGAATCCAATAATGCCGTAAAATAATGCTGCATCCTAACACCCTATAGTGAATTAAATATATGTATATTTATTTTTTATATATGTCTATATATAAAATTTTCTGTTTTATATGTGGTTTCTAGAGTTTGTTTCTGTTAATAGAGATTTTTTTTAAAGCCTCTTTTCCTCTCCCTGACCCCACTGATAAAACACAGAAAGATCTGTTTTACTTCATGGATTTATGCCTTGTCACAGAAGAATGAGGTTTTTTTTTTTTTTTTTAATTTAAATTTTAATTAGTTAACATACAGTGCAACTTTGGTTTCAGGGTTAGAATTCAGTGATTCATCACTTACATTATAACACCCAGTGCTCATCACAAGTGCCCTCCTTAGTACCCATCACCCACCCAGCCCATCTCCCACTCACCTCCCTCTATCAACCTAGTTTGTTCTCCATCATTAAGCGTCTTTTGTGGTTTGTTTCCCTCTCTTCTCTTCCTCTCCTTCCCATTTGTTCATGTGTTTTGTTTCTTAAATTCCACATATGAGTGAAATCATATGGTTTTGTCTTTCTCTGATTGACTAGTTTTGCTTAGCATAATACATTCCAGCTCCATCCACGTGGTTGCAAATGGCAAGATTTCATTCTTTTTGATGGCTGAGTAATATTCCATTTTGTGTGTGTGTGTGTGTGTGTGTGTGTGTGTGTGTGTGTATCACATTATCACATTTAGAGAAGAATGAGTTTTTAAAGCTCATGTAGTTTAACTTCTTTTTTTTTCTTTTTTAAAAAAATTTTCCTAGAGACAGAGAGAGAGCGAGAGAGCGAGAGAGTGAGCATGAGCAGGGGAGAGGGGCAGAGGGAGAGAGAGAGAATCTCAAACAGCCTCCACATTCAGCATGGAGTCTGACATGGGGCTTGATTCCATGACCCTGGGATCATGACCTGAGCCAAAATCAAGAATCAGATGCTCAACCAACTGCCCTACCCAGGAGCCCAGTGGTTTAACCTCTTTTATGTGATGGATGGGGAAACTGAGGTCCAGCTTGCATGACTTACTCTCGGTGATGTGAAGAGTAGTGCCAGAGCTGGGGATGGGAAGCCAGTTTTCCATGATGCTACTGAGCCCCTCTGAGAGGAGGAAAGAGAGCCTTGGTCTCTGCAGCTTTCCACACTAGTCCAGCTGGGAGGGGGGCGAAGAACTGCTGGAGGAGGGCTCATTGACCCTTGGCAGGGCTGAAGTAACTGACTCTTGTGTTGTCAGGTGCAGAAAACTAGAAGTATCAGAGAACACTGGAAAATAGTTATGGTAGGCAAATTTTGTGCATTTATATAAATGCCGCTGTTTAGTGACATAAAATTATTAATGCGATAAGCTTCTCTCAAGGTACACATTTGTCAGTTCTAAAAAGTCCTGTAGGACAAAGTATTAGTGTTAGTTTAATCTTTATTTCTTATACCTGAAATATCTGAGTTTTTTTTTTTTCTCTCTCTGTACATTGTATTACAGCATAATCCAGCACAGAGGAGTGAAAGGAATTCCGGGTTAAATCGCATTATGGCGGGAAGAGAGAACATTATGAAGACAGACATCCCAGGTGGAGACCCAACCCTGCCACTTCCTGGCTGTGTCAAATTGGGTGAGTCACTTAACCTCCCTGAGCCTCTGTTTCCTCCTCTGCAAAACGGGATAATAATGGAATACATTCTGAGGATTAAATAAAATAATACATGTGAAGTTCTTAGCAAGGTGCCATGAGGAATAAGCTCTCAGTGAAAGTTAGCTCCAGAAGAAAATAAATCTGAACTCTTAGAATGTTGCTGTGGTAAATGAGAAAAGTGAATTCGTCTTCGAAGCTCAGGTTTTTCAGGTATAAATAAGAGGGTTTGATAAAGACTCTTGGTGCTTGAATATTCTATGACTTAAGGCTTGCCCTTGTCCCCCATCAGCAATAATCTCTCTTTTGCTAACTCACAGTCCTGCATTTGGGTCCCTGGTACGATACATCTTCCACTCTTTGTCTGTAATGCTTTGTCTCTATTTTTATCTGTGCCTCCTTGAAAGCCTGTTAATGCCAGTGATTTGCTCATTGCCAATGCTCAAGAAATGTTTGAGTGGATTGACAAATATTAATCTTTTTGGTCCCACTGCATCTCAGTGACTGGTCAGGTAGGTTTGTTGTGCCTTTCTTTTTTAGCCTTTTATTATGGAAAAATTTGAATATACACATAAGAGATAGACTAATAAAATTGACATCCATGGACTCATTCCCAGAAACATGAATTACCCACTCATGACTAATCTTGTTTCATCTAGCCCTCATATTTCACCACATCCTTCCAAATTTTTTGAAGTACATTATACACATAATAAATATAAAGTTATCTCAAACAATTGCAGAACGTGCCTCTAAAAGAAATCTTTCTTTTTAGGCATAACTACAATACCCTTATCACATCTAAAAAATTAACAATAATTCCTTAATATCACCAAATATCCAGTCTGTGTTCACATTTTCCTGATTTCTATTCATGTGTGTATGTATATATATATATATGTATGTATATGTATATATTTATGTATATGTATATGTATATATGTATATATATGTATGTATATGTATATAGATATGTGCATATATATGGAATATACACACATTTCAACATACACATGCCTATGTATAAATAGGCGTGTGTATGTATATTTACAATATTATTATACATTATATATATAAAATATAGCATTATAATTAGGACAGCCACTCTAACTGCCTTTTGGCTACTATTTGCATGAAATATCTTTTACAGTCCTTTTATTTTCAACCAATTTGTGTCTTTGAATCTGAAGTGAATCTCTTGTAAGCAGCATATAGTTGGATCATTAAAAAAAATCCACACTGCCGGTCTCTGCCTTTTAGTTGGAGTGTTTAATTGATTTATATTTAATTCAATGACTGAGAAGGTGGGATTTATGTCTGCAATTTCACTATTTGTTTTCTATATGTCTTGTGTTTTTTTGTTCCTTTGTTCCTTTGTTATTACCTTTCGTGTTAAATATAGACATTTCCTAGGGTAACTTTTTAGTTCCCTTGTTCTTTATTTTATTATATTTTTGAGTTATTTTCTCAGTGATTTCCTGGAGATTATAATTAATAGCTTAATTTATAACAACCTAGTTTGGATTAATACCAACTTAATTTCAATAGTATACAAAAACTTTGCTCCTTTGTAGCTCCATTCACTCCCTCCTTGTTTGTGCTGTTATTGTCACACAAATTAAATCTTTATAAATTGTATGCTCAATTACACAGATTTATAATTATTACTTTATGTGGTTGTATTTTAAGTCAGAGAGAAGAAAGAAGAAATTACAAACAAAAAATCCTTTTATCTGTCTTTTATATTTACCTACGGAGTTACTTTTAGTGACGTTCTTTATTTCTTCATGTGAATTTGAGTTGCTGTTGAATCTTTTCATTTCAGCCCGAAGGATTCCCTTTGGTATTTCTTGTAGAGTGGGTCTGCTAGCAACAGATTCTCTGTTCCTATTTATCAGGGAATGCCTTTATTTTTGAAGGATAGATTTACTGAACATAGAATTCTTGTTTAATGGCCTTCCTTTCGGCACTTTGTATATGTTATCCCACTGCCTTCTGGCTTCCCTGGTTTCAATCGAGAGGCCAGCTATTAATATGACTGAGAACCTCTTGTGCATGCAAGTCGCTTCCTTCCTATTACTTTCAAAGACTCTTTCTTTATCTTTGGACATTGATTATGATTTGTTTAGATATGGATCTCTCTGAGTTCATCCTATTTGGAATTTGCTGAGACTTTTGGATTTGTAGATTAATATTTTTCATAAAATTTGGGAAGTTTTTGACCATTGTTTTTTCAAATACTCTTTCTGCCTCTGTTTCTTTCCCATTATGCATGTACTGGTATGTTTGATGGAGTACCAGGGTTCTCTGAGTTTTTATTTTTCTTTGTCTTTTTTTTTTCTCTCTATTCTTCAGACTGGATAATCTCAATTACCTATCTTCAAGTTCACTGATTATGTCTTTTGGCAGCTTGCATTTGCTGTTGAGTCCTCTAGTAAATTTTTCATTTAAGTTATTGCATTTTTTTTAACCCCAGAATTATACTTGATTCTCTTAAAAAATAATCTCTATCTCTTTATCAATATTCTTTATTAGGTAAGATGTCATCTCACTTTCCTTTCCTTATTATTTAAATGTAATTTAATTTAGTTGTTTGAATATGTTTAGAATACCTGGTTTGAAGTTTTTATCTAGTAAATCCAATATCTGGGCTTCCTTGGACAGTTTTTATTGATTGATTTTTTTCCCCTATGTTGGGGCCATATTTTCTTACTTATTTACATGTTTCATAATTTTTTTGTTGTTGAAAACAGAACACTTAAAATCAGATTCTCTTTCCTTCCCATAGGAAGATTTGTTATTGCTGCCATTTGTTGTTTGTTTAGTATATTTGGGGAGAGAACTAATTCTGTACACTTTGTATTCTTTGTCATGTTTGGCCACTGATGTTTCTGTTTGATTAGCTTAGTGGTCAGCTAATAATCGGATAGAGATCTCCTTAAATTCTGGAACCAATAAGTTGCCCAGTCTTTGCTGAGGGTCTCTGTGTTTGTGTCGGGGCACATGTTCAGTCCTGAGCCAGGAAGTGTAAAGCTTTCCTTAGCCTTAACTTCCTGCTTGAGTAGAGCCTCAGTATTAGCCAGAGATGAGAACCTAAGACATTTTCAGGTCTTTTTTCAGCACACACACAACTCTGTAAATTTGCAGCAATGTTTTAGAGCTCTTCAAAGCCAATTATGGACATCTCATTTCTTATTTTTCCCTTTTAAGCTTTTGGTTAGCTTATTGTTTGCCTTAAACATTATCTATACTCTCCCACCTCCCCCACCTCAACAGCTGTGATGTTAAACAGCTGTGTTCAACAGATGCCCCTGGGGAAAAGTCAGGCTCCAAGTCAGATCAAAGAAAGACATGCTCCTCCTTTCAAGTGGAGTCTTCCAAGGAACCAGAAGATAGGTCAAATAGTGATAATTCTCTGAAAATGAGACTTTGAAGGAGCTCCAACTCCATGCTATCCTCTTCTGTGGCTGCTAGGTTGCTGCTTTCACCACTGTTTTTTAGGCATTGCTGAGCTGGGCAGAGGGGATGGGACAAGGGCAAGTTAAAATACCACAAAGCTCACTGTTCTTAATGAGATTCAATCATTTATCCCGAATAAATCTTCCCTAGATTGCTGTAAGCCTTTGGCTAATTTGCAGGTGATTTTGACAATTTTGCCACTGTTCTTTCTCACTGCTTTTATGGAGAAAATTTGTGGAGGTTCTCATTCTGCTACTCACTGACATCAGTTCCTTAAGTTTATTTTCATCTGTACACTCCTCCATTATCACATTTTTTTCTTTGCAATGTTTTGTTGATGAAACCAGGTTATTTTCTGGTATCCACTCTGGATTTTGCTGATTGTATCCCTGTGGCGTCATTTAACATGTTCTTCTGTCCCTGTATTTCCTGTGAATCAAGAGTAGGAGGCACGATTACATTCATATTTGTCTTGCTTTTGCAAGACTCTTTCATAGGTGCTGTGTTCTTCTGTTGGGAGGAAAGTAAGTGTGGTTTCTTTCTTTGTTTTTCTTTCTTTCTCTTTCTTTCTTTCTTTCTTTCTTTCTTTCTTTCTTTCTTTAATGTTTATTTATTTTTGAGACAGAGAGAGACAGAGCATGAACGGGGGAGGGTCAGAGAGAGAGGGAGACACAGAATCTGAAGCAGGCTCCAGGCTCTGAGCTGTCAGCACAGAGCTCGACGTGGGGCTTGAACTCACAGGGTGTGAGATCGTGACCTGAGCCAAAGTCGGAAGCTCAACCGACTGAGCCACCCAGGCACCCCTCTTTCTTTCTTTGTTTCTCTATGATTTCAGTAGCCATTGAAAATCATTGCATAGATCCATAATTCATTAGGGAGAGCAAAATGGTGATATTCCAATTCCAAATTTCTCCACAGTTTAGTAACTGAAATTCTTGTTTAATGAAAATGTTCCTTCACCAACTATTCAATATACTGACATACAGCTTATAAAGGAAAGACATGTTAAGTTGTTATTTTTACACACTGAAAATACGGATTCATGAAGATGAGTTAATCATGTAAGCACTGGGCACAGTATCTAGAATAAATGTCATGTAGGGAGGTAAAATTATTATGATTATGTTGGGAGGTGAAATATCTTTTTAGTTGGTGCCATTGTTCCTCATCTTACTTTAGGGAAATATGCTGGAAAACCATTTGACAGGAGACATGAGATTCTAAGGTTATCGGTCACCGAAGAAGATGCATAAGCTGTTTTACATTTAGATTTAATAGGGATGGGTGGGGGTGAGATTTCAGAGGCCATCACAGTTTGGATTAGGGTTAGCAGCAAGTAATAGAAAATAAAAATAATAGCCATTTAAACAAGGTAGAAAGGTATTTCTCTCATGTGTAAATGGTTGCAGTTAGGTGGTATGGTCAGATATCTATGCTCCTTCCATCTTGTTTCAGGATCGCCTCTTGTTCCCAGTGACTCTTGGAGTTCCAGTCATGATACCCACACTCTAGCCAGCAGGAAGTAGAAAGGGCAGAGGAGAACACATCTCTCCCAATATGGATATTCCTCAGGGACCATGAACAGACTATTTCCTCTTATATCTCATTGGCCAGAGCGAAGATGGCTGCACCCCATTGCCAGGGAGGCTGGAAAATATGTCCTTACTTAGATCATGTGCCCAGGTAAAAACCAGGGGTTCTGGAAGTAAGGAGAGAGAGAGAACAAGTATTGAGAACAGCTAGTCATCTCTTCCACAAAGGGGGAGGAGGAAAGGAAGCCAAGAGATGGCATAAAGCTGGAGTGAGTGAGTTGTAATTTTCTTGAAGTGGAGTACACAAGGGCTTTTAAGAACAAAGACGTTGTCTTAATTTGTACTCCCCTAGAAAGAGGCCTTGAGGCAATAGTTTGAAGGCATGTAGTTTATTTAGGAGGTGATTCTAGGAAGTACCAGTAGGGGAGTGGGGAAGTGAGACAATAAAGGGAGGGCAAAAATAAACTGTGTTTTTCTAAGTTAAAACTTTACATTAAAATTTTTTTTGAATTTCAGCTTTCTTGAGGTATAATTAACACATAAAGTTGTAAGATATTGTAGGTGTATGTTGTGATGATTTGATATACATGTACATTGTGAAAGGTTCCCTGTATCTAGTTCATGAACACATCTATCATCTCACATATTTGCATAATCGTTCAAGAGCTGGAATACTAGGAAGTGGGAATGTTTGGGGCCAGGTGATAAGTCTGCCTACCTCAGATGCTGCTGCTGCTGCTGCTGCTGTTGGTGTGTGTGTGTGTGTGTGTGTGTGTGTGTGCATTGAGGCAATCTTATTTATTCAAAAATATTTGATGCAGAATGATAATGCATTACTCCAGGCACTGAGGATACAGCAGTGAGAAAAAAAAAGGGCAAAATGCCTGCCCTAACCAAGCTTACATTCTGACTTCTCGGGATGACAAGTACGGAGAGATCCCAGCTGACATGTGAGCCACTGTTAGCTCTGAGATGTTGATTGTACTCTTCTGTAACTGGAAACATGCCGGATGTGATGTAAGATCGAAGCACGTCTTTCTAGGCAGGCGGTCAGAGGGGGAATTGGATGGAGGTTGTTGAAAGGTACACATTCTTGGCTATAAGATAAATAAGTAGCACAACATGATGGCTATGGTCAACACTCTGTGGGTGTACTTGAAAGTTGTTAGAGTAAATCCTAGGAGTTCTTAACACAAGGGAAAAAGCATTTCGCTCTCTCTCTCTCTCTCTCTCTCTCGCTCTTGCTCTCGCCCTTTTTGTGTCTATAGGGGGTGATGGATGTTAACTAAACTTATCAACGTGATCATTTCACAATATATGTAAATCAAATCAGTATGCTGCACACCTTAAACATATCCTGTGCTACATGTCAATTATATCTCAATAAAAACTGGACAGAAAATAAAAAAGACAATCAGGAAAAACATAGAGCGTATCTTTCTGTTTCTCTGACCTGTCTACGAGGATTTATTTCTCCATAGAGGACTAGATAGTATTTGGCTGTTTTTGTTTTCTTGTGCGGAGAACCTTGAGAATTCAGGACAGACAAATGGAGAGACTGCTCACCCTGAAGCTGTGTGAGAGCCAAGCAGGAAACAGGAAATGGAAAGTGTGAGGTGATTCTTGGCAGCAGGGACATGGCATACAAAGAATTTCAAAGAGGTTTCCCCAAATTTATCATAAATCTCCACCTTTAGGGGCTTTAAGGCAGACATTTCCTATTGTTCCTTCAAGAAGCATTTGAAGCCTAAACTTTGATACCTCTTCCCAATTCTCTCTGCACATCTTAGACTTCTGTTTTTAAAAATCTCTAGCCACGATGATGGGATATGGATTTGTCAGCGCCTTTGTTCCAGAGCTCTGTGAACTTGCTGGACTGGGTGGCATCTGAGGTGTTCCGGGGTTAAGCCTCTTGTCTTAGGTTTCTGAAAATGCTTCCAAGAAGTCTGCAGCTGGGTTGGAGATAATTCAGGGGTGGCGGGGTAGGTGGGGGAGGGGAGGTGAGGAAGCCAAGTTCCAGCCAGATCAGGCTGGGCCGCTGCCAGGCACATTATGAAGACGAAGACCTGTCGGTGGCTTTGCCCTTTCCTCTTTCACTGCCACTTTTATTCTCTTAAACACAAGTCAAGGGAAGCCAGCCTGCAGCTAAGAGGGTGGAATTTGGAACATGACCGTTCTGCCTTTGCTGGTTATGTGAACCAGGTCTGGCTGTGTGAACCAGCTCTATCTTTCTTTCTTTTCTTTTTTTTAAACAGTTGTATCTTTTGGAACCTCAGTTTTGTCACTTATTAAAATGGGACCGTCATCTCTACCTACTAGGGTTCTTTAAAATAATATGGAAACAGGGGCACCTGGGTGGCTCAGTCAGTTAAGCATCCAGCATCAGCTCAGGTCCTGATCTCACAGTCCGTGAGTTCGAGCCCCACATCCGGCTCTGTGCTGACGGCTCAGAGCCTGGAGCCTGTTTCGGATTCTGTGTCCCCCTCTCTCTCTGCTCCTCCCCTGCTCATTCTCTGTCTCTCTCTCAAAAATAAATAAAAATAAAAATAAATCTTTAAAATAATATGCAAACGTGTTTAGCACATTGCCCATGCTTGATAAATGACATTGGTTTCTAGGCAGGACAGTATGAGGATCCCAGCTTTACAGACAAGCATGCTGAGTTGCACACAGTGGTTCTCTGCTCTCTACCTTCCCACATTTGCCTCTTAGAATCCCATGTCCTCTCCAGGCTCAGCAGGGCTTAAAGCCTTGGCCATACTTGCGTGCTTTGCTCACCACCCTGAGCCGGGAGGGGCTGTTGGCAGAGAGATCCAGACTCCTGCTCACCAGAGCTGCTTCCAGCTCTCCTGGATCTGCAAGGAGCAGACTGGGTCAGAACTGAAAGGGAATCTGAATGGGGCTCCCAGGGAGGCATCCAGTGGGTAAGTGCTGACCTGCTGGTGGAAAGCATTCCAAATGATTCTCTGGAATTTCTTAAGAGCATTCATATGCAATCCAGGGCAGGTGGAAATGCATCCCTGCTGCTCTTGGGAGGGCACATTTGGCAGGCTCTTGTCCAATTAAAGTATTACAGAGCCCAGCTATTCCTCAAGGTTATTTCAGAAGAGGGAGGGGTTGATTTTTGTCTCTTTGTAGGGCAGAAATGAAGAAGAGGCCAGCACCTGACAAAGAACAACAGGATGCCTGAGTCTGTGCTCATGTAGCTGGCCTGAATTCTGTGTGTGTGTGTGTGTGTGTGTGTGTGTGTGTGTGTGTATGCACACATGTGCACACACCTTCCCTCAGTGTCTGTGTTTGTTCTGGATCTTTCTCTCTCTCTTATCTCTTAGTGGCTCTGAAGATTCAGACTACCTAGGTGTGAATCCTGCGTGTCCTTGAGCAACTGGAGATGATAATTGTATCTGCCTCATTGACAGCAGGTGCATGTAAAGCTCTTAGCAGGTCCCTGGCACATAGTAGATATTCAATAAACTGTGTATGTTTTCTGATAACTTTTCTTTCTGTGTGAGCATTTCCCTATAATGGGGCAAGTGTAGGGGCTACACTACAGGTCCTGTGTTGCAGATAACAAAGTGTTTGTAGGTCAGCTCCGTGGGATCAGGAATGGGTCTGTTGTGTATACCGCCATCTTTCCAGCACCAAGGGCAGCCCCTGGCTCAGCTTAGGCGCTCAGCCAACAGTTGGTTGAGTAATTCTGACCGGAGCTAACTTAAGTAGAAAAGAGCAATTAACGTAAAGACGCCAAATGTCACATGGAACCCACGGGTGGGCGTGAGGAAGGTCTCAGGAAGAGATAAAATCGGGGTCTTGAATGCCACCCGGTCAGGCTTGTCAGTTCGCTTTCCACCTGGGCATAGTTACTTTGTTCTTTTTTTTGCTGTGGGTTAGTTTCTTCTCCTCAGGCTATCTGGTGAATTTGGGCTACCTCATAATTATCAGTCTAGCTAATTTCAGATATTGACTAGATGCCTCTGAATCTTGATTTCACATTCCCAGGAGTGAATCTGATTGGCCTGGGCCAGGTCTGGTCATTCCTGGTCTAATAAGAAATGGTGGTGAGTAGTGCCAGATGGCTCCCACCCTGTCCCATGGACTGGGGTTCTTTTCTAGATGAGATAACTCTTGAGAGCTGGCAGATGACTGGTTCAGTGGCTGCCTTGCCCTGCTGAGTCTGGAAGAAGGGACCAATCCACAGAAGGGATGAGAGTGAGCTGGGGGCACAATCTTAAACTCCAGAGCATGGGTAGGAGGAAATGTGTATGTAGAATTTAGAGGACAAATGGCTTTCCTGGTCCTGGCCGGGTGGTTTGTATGGAGTGGTATTTGGGGGGATAGAGGAGAAACTCTTCCCATTGAGGCCTGAAATTCCCTGGGCACCAGCCTTAAAACATTTGCCATTCTAATGGCAATGATGAGTATTAATAAATGTAAGACCTGTTCTTGAGCAAGTGTGCCAAAGATCCTTGCATTCTGTCCTGTAAGATATCTGTAAGTGTACCCTAGGGAGAATGAGTTACAGACGCAAATCCCTCTTACTTTACTGTTCCTCTTGGCCCTTGTATTGAACTGTGTTTTTCATTAATCCACTGGTTCTCAGAGAATGGTCTCCCACTGACCACATCAGAATTACCTGGGAACTTGTTAGAAATGCAGATTCATGGTCCCTACCCCAGACCTACAGAAGCTTTCCCAGGAGTCCCATGCATGTTGAAGTTGGGAAAACCATTGCCTTTATCTGTTTAGGGAGAGGCGTGTCCCTTGGTTCAAAGCTTCATAGGATATATCTCTCTGAAGCCTTTTCTGAGCCAGGCTTTTGAGATTAAGCCCTGAGGAGGCTTTGAGTAGATATTGCCATTAGTTCCAACGATTGCTTCTCTCAGCCTTGGGAAAAGTTACAATTCCTGAAGAGACATTGGCCTGCAAACTCCTTTTAGAGTCTCAGCTAAAGAAGTTGACATTGCTCTCTGTTGGATCTTTCAGAAGAATAAGTGATGTCAGCATGATGTTCATGCTGAGACAGTGGACATTTTCCACCTTTAGGCAGAGGTGGTGTGTAAAGCACTCTGAATTGAATTACAATGGGTCACTGTCAAGTTTCAGCCTTTATTTGTAAGTGGAGGGGGAAGAAAAAGACTGATTCAGTACCTGTATCCCTTTATCTCACTGACTTCCCACAATGGACCACGAAGGGAGATAGGATGATAGCTCATCCTTGAAGAAAAGTGGAATTATTTGACCACTGCTAGCAAGTGCTAAAACGGGCATTCAGACCTAGACAATCATATGTCAATCACCAAACCTTTAACTCCAATGCTACCACATTTGCACGTGGCACTTAGCCGCTTCTTTTTTCCCCTTCTCTTTTCCCTCCTCCCCATCCCCGAAGCCTGCCTGTCCCTGCCCAGCACTGAGCTTCCTCACCTCAGGGGAGGAGGGTGAGGCGGAGCTTCTAGGTTTTTGTGCTCCCCTCCACTGACTTCGGGGCGTGTGGGAAGACAGAGGGATTTACATCTGCCCCCAGCAGCCCTATCCAGACTGGAAAGATGTCCTGTGGCATGGAGAAGCGATAAGAGCAGTGTGCTCTGTGGGTCTGGGAAAGAGACGTCCTGCCCCCTGCCCCCTGGGCTCAGTGCCAGGAAGGGAGGAGCAGGGGAGCCATTGGGGCAGCTAGGCTTGTTGGAGAGGCAGGGCAGGCCATGCAGAGAGGGCCCCACTGGGAAGCAAGGGGGAGGTTGCAGGGCCTGAAGAAGCTGAGTGCGAAGCCCCAGGCATCTTGAGGAATCCTGTGTAGACCTGATCCCACTCCCAGCACCTTGGCCCATGGAGACCCCACCCGTGAACTTTGGCATGATCCTGGTGTTATTTGTGGGTAAACCGTGCGTATTGGGAGTGATGGTGGAGATAGAGCCAGGGGTACTGTGTTGACAGAAAGTAAGTTTCTGTTATCTTGGCAGAGTAAGAACTCAAAATGCAAGTTTAGCTGAGTTATAAAAATAAAAGAGGGGCACCTGGGTGGCTCAGTAAGTTAAGCCTCTGACTTTTGTCATGATCTCAGTTTGTGAGTTGGAGCCTCGAGTTGGGCTCTGTGCTGACAGCTCAGAGCCTGGAACCTGCTTCTGATTCTGTGTCTCCCTCTCTCTCTGTCCCTCCCCCACTCCTGCTCTGTCTCGCTCTCAGAAATAAATAAATGTTAAAAAAAATAATAAAAGAAATTGTGTTTCTTGCACACGTGAGTGCATGAACTGGGAATCATAGCCTCTACACATACTCGGCTCAGTTTCTTCTCTCAATGACCCGTGAGGTAAGCAGGGCTCTCTAGGGCCCCTTTTGTCACTAGTCATTGTGTGGCATTTAGCTATGAAGTCCGTCACATGCGTCCTCCTTTTGCAAAACGGTATTTCTCTAATGGTTTGGGCGCCTAACATTCACCCGTCTGCCACTAGGTGGGGTTATAAATCGCAGGATGCTTGGGGACTTGCTGGGGCGTGTTGGAGACTGTGGGATAAGCCTATGAAAATGACAAGAAGTGAGGGTGACTCACTCCTACTTGGTGGTCGGAAATAGCCCTCTCTTCTTCCCCGGTCAGAGCATTTAGTGCTCTTTATTTTACTAAACTGGGTTTTCAAAATTACAAAAATAATGAGTGTTAGTTTACAAACAGTTCAGAAGTTTGTCAATTTAAACCATCCTTGTTCTACTCTTCAGAGAGATCCACTGACAACAGTTTGGTCTGTATCCTTGTTTGTTTTTTTTCCCCTTTGAGTTTACTATGTACACATTCATTGTACATACATGCCTGTGTAGGTATATCCACATATCTTCGTATACAGATATGTCCAGTGTATACATTGTTTTCCAAATTGCTTGTTTTCACTTAGCGCATATATATATATGTGTGTGTGTGTATATATATATTTATTTATTTAATTTTATTTATTTATTTTTGAGAGAGTGAGAGAGAGAGAGAGCAGGAGTGAGTGAAGTGCAGAGGGTAGAGGGAGGGACAGAGTGAGAGTGTGGAGCCCCGAATGGGGCTGTGTTCACCCGACACCGGGCTCGAACACACAGACTGTGAGATCATGACCTGAGCCAAAGTCGGATGCTTAACTGACTGACTCACCCAGGCGCCCTCACTTAGCCTATTTTATAAACATTTTCTCAAGTCAATACAGATACATGCCTCATATTTATTGACTCCCTAGCAATCAATGGTATAAACGTACCATAATATTTTAAACCATCCTCCTCTTTTGTTTTCTTCCTCTCTCCCTGCCCTTCCTTCTTCTTCTTCTTCTTTTTTTTTTTTTGCTATTACTGACAATGTTGAAACGAATATTTTTATACTGATAACTTTCTGCCCTTGCATTAGTATCTGCTGTTTTAGTGTAGTTTGCTTTGTTTTGCATCTGCTGGGGTCCTCAGCTATTCACATTTAAAATTTCCATAGCCACTGCCAGAATTGCTCTTCATAAAGGTTGTACTATTTTAAACTCCCACCAACAGGGTTACAAAGAGCAATGTTTCTAAATCCTGCCCTGTACTTACCTGTTTAATAAGCCTATGAAACATGTAAGACGCCCTGAGGACAGGGATCTTGCCAGCCTGGTTCTCAGCACTTAGCACAGCACCTCCCCACTGCAGGTGCTCCGTGGGCATCTGCATAAGTGAAAGAGGTGTAGAGTAGACACCTGCCAAGAGCTCAGTCTTGAAATTATGCTTGGGAGGGTTGCCTGGGGGCTCAGTCAGTCAAGGGTCTGATTTTGGCTCAGGTCATGATCTCACGGTTTGTGGGTTTGAGCCCCACGTCAGGCTCTGAGCTGACAGCTCGGAGCCTGCTTGGGATTCTCTCTCTCCCTCTTTCTCTTCCCCTCCCTCAGCCTCACTATCTCTCTCTCTCTCTCTCTGTCTCAAAACAAAAAGAATAAAACTTAAAAAAATATGCTTGGGAAGATTTTAAAACAAGAAATTTAACTGACAAGAAAAATATTCCATTTTGCAGGATGATAATTCCCTAAGTTCACTTGAGATGGTGAAATTAAAAAAAAAATCTGTTGTTTTATTTCAAAATTTTCATCTGTTGCTTTGGCTTGATAGCAATACAAAGAGGAGGGGAAAAAAAACCCCCAACTTTGGCTTCCCCAGGTGTGTTCGATGTGGATAATAAATTTGCAAGAGGTGCAGACATGAGCTTCCTCTGGGAGACTGGCCATTCCTGCTGTGATGCCCAGGCAATCCCCCCAGTGCAGGACCTGGATTGCTTGTCCTACTAAGTATAAGGCACACTGCCAAGGCATGGCTGAGAGGCAGCGAGTGGGGCCATTTTGTGGCAGAGAGGGCCTGGCTTATGTCCTGCCCGGTTTGCTCTGTGACCTTGGGCAAGTCATTGTGCCGCCGTGGGCCTCAGTGCCCTTGCTTCGAGAGGCAGTGCCTGCCTCTCAGCTGGTTGTGGGCCCCAGAAGCAGGTCGTAAATTACAGTGCTATGCAAATGTGAAATGTTAGGTGCAGACTCGCTTGCTGGCCTCTTGGGAAGACTAGACATAAGCAGGTAAGAAGTTCGGTGGGAAGAGCGAGAGTCATCTGATTCTGAAGGAGAACAGTGCGCCATGGGCCACTAGAGAGAACGTTGGGTGACCAGAAGGAGAGATTGAGAGGAGACTGAGAGCAGGGTGGTCACTGAGGACTGAAGCCTCCTGGGGAGAGAGGAATGCAGCCCAGCCTTTCAGGGACACAAAGGACCTTCCCTGCATCTCACAGGGACCTGTCTCCTTGGGGCTGCTTTGGCTTGATTTGCTGTGCTGTTAACCTTTGCTCAGCCCCAGGCTGTGTTTAACTTGGGGCCACGGGCAGGGGGAGAAGGTCACAACAAATTCAGTGGGAGGCATTTTAAGTACCTCAAAGCCATAAATCCTCATGTACCTCGAGCCTGCCCAGGCTTCCCCAAACCTGGGAATTCAATTTTGTGCAGTGCACACAGTTTGCCAAGCACGCTAAGTCACCGGGAGAACAGCTTGATGTATTGCTGTGGGGAAAAAAATGGCCGTGTCCCTTTCTTCATTCAAATTAACACCTTTTCATACCGGGCTGACAGGTGACTGATCACCTGAGAATACATCCTGGCTTCAAGTGATTCGATAGCTCTTCCTTCTCTGTTACCCCGTCTTTATTTTCACGCCTTAAAAAAGTCAGGAGAAAACATTATTATTATTATTGCTATAGAATCAGGACCTGATTCATAAGCCCTAAGCCCTGGGGCCTGGCATATGGTAGGCATTAATAAATGATGAACAAATAAATGACTAGATTTGGTTGATGTCTGCAGAATGCCCTTTTTCCTTCCCAGAGGGTCAGAGGAAGCTTTTGCTTTGTTTTCTGTTTTGTTTTGTTTTCTTTTTTTTTTTGATTCTTTTTTTTTTTTTTTTTGCATGGTGGACACTGCATGTCAGTGCGTGGGTGCCCTGCTCAGACGCCCCTCTGAGGAGGTAGAGGACTTGTCCCAGCTGTTGGCAGTGCTGGCGGCCCCTTGAGGGACTGACTGCCTGAGTTGTGAGGAGTCCTCTTGCCCAAGGTGAGGCCTTCCTTGGGGTGACCCATATCCAGCGATTGATCCACATGGGGTTATAAGGGCCCAGTCTTCCCAGCCCAACCGGGGACGGTTCTGAAGGGTCAGTTTAGCTCTGCATCTCTCCCCGTGGGGCTGGCTGTTGTTGGGCCACATCACAGCTCCACCGTCTCTCCCTTCCCACCCCTCCCTTCCCTTCTACAGAGGTCGACCTCAGGAGCACTCCTCGATAAACCTCCTGCGCTCGAAACTCCATTTTGAAGTCTGCTTCCTGTGGAGCCCAACCTGTGACGCTTTGTTCTGTTTTTAAATAGATTCTACTCTGACCTTCCTCCTCACTGACAATAATGTCAGTCGCCATTTATCGAGTGCCCATATGAGGTAAACCGTCCCGCTGCCTCCTTTCACCCAGTCTTCCTGAGAGCCCGAGGGGACAGGCCCTGCTAGAATCTGCGTGTTACAGGCAGGGAAGTGAGGCTGGGGGGCTCAGTGACTCACCCAAGGTCACAGCTAGTAAGTCAGTAAGTGCTGGAGCCAGAACTTGAACCCAGTTGGATCCTAGAGCCCCTGCTCTTAACTAGCCTGCTGTCCTTCTAGCGCCCCTGCTGGTAACTTTATGAATGTGGGGAGAGGAGTCATTTCCTAAAAGGCAAACATTTCCTAAAAGGTTATGGAGGACTCAAATGCTTTTTGTTAAAGGGGTTCTAGAGTCAAATAGGGAGGAAATATTTCATGTTGAGGGCGCTCTGTGCAGTTCACCAAGTGCGTTAGTGTCGTAGAAGCTTCCGAGAAGTCCTACCGTAGGGACACCTGGTGATGTTTTCCAAATTTACTTGATCACAAAAAACCACAGTGTTCTGTGGGGGGTAAAAAATAGGAAACACTGGCCTCAACCTGAATTGCTTGTTTTGCTTTATGGGGGATTGGTTAATGTTTGCTGGGTTACCTTTTCTGGTCCTGTCTAATCATTATGCTACTAAACGAATTGTTTCAAAGCTGTAAAGTAGAAGTAACTCGTTACCTCATGAAACCCACATTGTCATCAGATGAGGAACGAGATACAAAACCTTTGAAAATCATTAGTTACTGTACAGATGCCAGGCGTTTTAAAGATGTTAATATTTTCAGATTCAGAAACGTTAGGTGGTTGGTCTATCGAAAGCCATCCCTCATACAAATTCTAGCTTTGGAAAAACTTCTGAGGGGAGTCTGGTCTACACATATGTGTATTTTTTTTTAACGTTTATTTATTTTTGAGACAGAGAGAGACAGAGCATGAACGGGGGAGGGTCAGAGAGAGGGAGACCCAGAATCTGAAACAGGCTCCAGGCTCTGAGCTGTCAGCACAGAGCCCGACGCAGGACTCGAACTCACAAACCGCAAGATCATGACCTGAGTGGAAGTCGGATGCTTTACCGACTGAGCCACCCAGGCGCCCCTACACATATGTGTATTAAGAACTGTTTGAAAGAATTATAATTAGAATACATATGATGAATGCATTAAAGTTAGGTCATTGTTAAAATGGGAAATACTTATTCTTCAAATAATTTTCGGCATGCTTTGTGTGCCTATGTAAATGTTCCTGGGAACATGAGCAAGTTTTCATTATGGACTTGTACATTACTGTATATAGCAAAGAGGGCAGACATATGCCATATATTTTCCTTCTCTACCTGGCCATGCCTGTGGCAAGACTTTGCTAATCAATAATTACACTTTTTTTTCTTTTTTCCTCTTTTTAGAGAGAGGGTGTATGAACGGGGGAGAGAGGCAGAGGGAAAGAGAGAGAGAGAATCCTAATCAGGCTCCACACCCAGCGCTGAGCCCGATGCGGGGCTCAGTCCCAGGACCATGGGATCATGACCTGAGCTGAAATCAAGAGGTGGACACTTAACCAACTGAGCTATCTGGTGCCCAGTTTACACTCTTTTTTTTTTTAAGTTTATTTATTTATTTTGAGAGAGAGTGCAAGCAGGGAGGGAGAGAGAGAGAGGTAGAGAGAGAGAGAGAGAGAGAGAGAGAGAATGCTTGAGGGGCAGAGAAAGAGAGGGAGAATCCCAAGCAGGCTCAACACCATCAGGACAGAGCCCAGTGCAGGGCTCTAACTCACAAACCGTGAAATCATGTCCTGAGCTGAAACCAAGAGTTGAACTCTTAACCGGCTGAGCCACACAGGTGCCCCTAATTTACACTCTTAACCACTGAGCCCAGATGCAGGCTGAGAGGTGTTGCTGTGGCCCTCTAGGGCAGCCACTACTAACTGATCAGTGGCAGGTGACGTGAAACCTGTGTCTACAGAAACATGATCTATAGAGTCCAGACCTGCATACATAAAGAGCATGCGCCAGGTGAGAATGTGAAAGGTGCCAGTATAATTGTAGTCAGAGCATACAGTACACATGCCTGGGCTAGGGTAGTCAGGGAGGGCTTCCTGGAAGAGGCAGCAATTAAAGTGGGTCGTGAAGGATGGCAGGGACATGGATGGTGATGAGGATAGGGGAGGGTATCCCAGGACACCCCATAGGGGAGGGAAGTCCCAAATACCCAAAAGGCAGCCTGAGTCTAAAATCTTTGCTGATGGTTTCAGTGCTGAGTGTGGGCATTGCTGTTTCTTACCCTAGATTCTAGAAGACTGATACATTTCAGAGTCACTTTGACCTTCTGATTGGCTGCCAGCCTCCAGATTGTGATTTCGGTCTGTTGCCGAGTGGGAGACAGAGAACCCAAATTCCAGGTGCCCGTAAATTACTTCTAGTTATTGCAATGACAAAAGGCCTCTTCGAAGGTGATTTGCTCACTCCCTGTTTTATAGCCTCATACATCAAAGAGGAAGATGGAGTGGAGTCAGTTACTGCAAGGAAATCCAGACTGCAGGAGAAACGGGTGGCAACTGTCTGCGAAATTGAGCCCTTTCTGTCAAAACTTAATTAAATTAGCCTCGATTCTATAAATAACGGAACAGGTTTCCCTCCGCTCCCCCTCCGGACCCCCCTCGACGTCTCCCGCTATCTCCTGAGAAGACGCAGTTCTGCGTGCGTTGCACGAGGAGACAGTTTGTAAAAATGAGGCGATGATGTGTTTAATTCAGACTTGGCATTAATTCACAGAAGCAGAATGTGCTTCAGGTTAGAGGGGCAGTGACCTGCGAGATGTGTGACGTGCTCGGTCAGGTCTAAAGGAAAGACGACTGGAGGGGAAGCGGTGGGGGGGGTGGGGGTGTGTGTGTGGCTGGGAATCTTGCCCCTGGGTTCTTGTAGGTAGCCAGCTCTGTGATGCTGGGCAGATCTCTTTCCTTTTGGCCCTCGGTTTCCCTATCCAGATCACATTTAAGGCTTTGTGTCAGCCAGGTTTGTGTCTCATTCATGCCGCATGTCCACTGTGGGTCAGCACGGGCTCCTTTCTGTGTCTCCTTGCTCTGGGGCTCGGGGAGATGGCGTAGCCAGTTTCTGTTGCTGCAGAGTGCTGGGATGGAAAGTGGCAAAGGAGAGCACTCTGGGTGGGGGGGGTCTCTCACTGGCAGTCACGTGGCCTGGGAGTGACAGGTGCCATGTCCTCTCACGGTTCCCCTCATGATTCCTTCCAGGCCCATGCAAGCACAGGGGGCCAGGGAGTACAGTGAGTTGCACCGTGGACCCGGCATTCGGTGAGCGGCACTGATGTCCCAGGCCTCTTCCAACACGGACATTTCAGAATTCTCTAATTTTCATCAAGCTCTGAGTTTTTATTTCTACATTTCACTTTGATTAGGATTCTTGTTCACTCACTTTGATCCACCAAGTGCTGACTGATCGTGCTTTAATTTCCTCAGGAATGGTGGGGTGCCTGGGTGGCTCAGTCGGTTGAGCGTCCCACTTCAGCTCAGGTCATGATCTCATGGTTTGTGGGTTTGAGCTCCATGTTGGGCTCTGTGCTGACAGTGCAGAGCCTGGAGCCTGTTTTGGATTCTGTTTGTCTGTCTGTCTGTCTCTCTGCCTCACCCCTGCTCACACTCCGTGTCTGTCTCTCAAAAATGAATAAATGTTAAAAAAATTAATTTCCTCAGGAATGGGTCTACTTTCTTTAAAAACAATTTTTTTTTAATGTTTGTTCATTTTTGAGAGACAGAGAGAGACAGCGTGAGCAGGGGAGGGTCAGAGAGAGAGGGAGATTACAGAATTCGAAGGAGGCTCCAGGCTCTGAGCTGTCAGCACAGAGCCCGATGCGGGGCTCGAACTCATGCATCGGGAGATCATGACCTGAGCCAAAGTTGGCTGCTTAACCAACTGAGGCACCCACGCATCCCCTGGGGCTACTTTGCCTTTACGGTTCTATCAGCCTGTGATCCTGGGCAACTGTGCTGTGATCCAGTTGTCCCATCTCTGCAACAGGGGTAATAAAGGTACTCTCTCTAAGAAGGTTCTTGTGAGGATGAAGTCAGAATGCAGAGCAGTGCCTGACATATATTGAGTGCTTAAAAAATGTCAGACATTACTGAGGAAGACAGTACAGTCTGGTGGTCGTAAGTGCCAGCTGTGAAGTTAGACTGCCTGGCTTTGTATCCCTACACTGCCTCTTACAAGCCATGGGATGGGGATGGGCTAGTTTTCTTATTTGTCAAGTGGGGATAGTGTCTACCTCATGGGAACTTTGTAAGGATTCTGTGAACTAGTATCCCCAAAGCTTTTAGAATAGTACGTAGCACTTAATAAATGCTTGGAAATATTAGCCTCTATTATTGGATATGTAACACTTGGCACCACTAAATTTATGTGTGTGTGTATGTGTGCATATGTATTTATTTATTTTTTTAAAGAGCCTTCTAGCCTTTAAATGTTGAGGCTCCCCAGGGTTCATGGATTTCAGGGCTGCTGCTCCAAGCATTCTCTCCTTAAGTTTGTTTGTTCTCATGGCATCAGCTTTCACCGGCTCACGGATGGCTTCCATAGACTCATCTTTACCCCAGCCCTTCTCCATGTTTACTGGATTCGTCCATCTGGATATCCCATGGCATTCCACATTTCCGGAAGTGAACTCATGCTCTCCCTCTGTTGTCGTCCTCATCATCCATTTAGCCATCACCTTTTATTTAAAATTTTTTGTCTTAACATTTATTTATTTTTGAGAGACAGAGCATGAGCAGGGGAGGGGCAGAGAGAGAGGGAGACACAGAATCTGAAGCAGGCTCCAGGCTCGCAGCTGTCAGCACAGAGACCGATGCAGGGCTTGAACTCATGAGCTGTGAGATCATGACCTGAGCCAAAGGTGGACGCTTAACCGACTGAGCCACCCAGGTGCCCTTATCTCTATGTCTTCTTTGGAAAAATGTTTGTTTATGTCTTCTGCCCATTTTTTTTTTCTGCCCATTTTTAATTGGATTATTTGTTTTTTTGGTGTGTGTGTGTGTGTGTGTGTGTGTGTGTTGAGTTGTGTAAGTTCTTCATATATTTTGGATATTAACCCTTATTGGATATATCATTTGCAAATACTTTCTCCTATTCGGTGGGTTGTCATTTTGTTGATGGTTTCTTCTACTGTCTAGAAGCTTTTTATTCTTTTTTATTTTTAGTGATGTAGGCCCAGTAGTTTAATTTTCCTTTTGTTTCTCTTGCCAAAGGAGACATAGCTAGAAAAATATTTCTACAACTGACATCAAAATTACTGCCTGAGCTCTCTTCTAGGAATTTTATGGTTTCAGGCCTCACATTTAGGTCTTTAATCCATTTTGAGTTAATTTTTGTGCATGGTGTGGAAAGTGGTTCAGTTTTTTTTTTTTTTTTTTTTAATTTATTTTTGGGACAGAGAGAGACAGAGCATGAACGGGGGAGGGGCAGAGAGAGAGGGAGACACAGAATCGGAAACAGGCTCCAGGCTCCGAGCCATCAGCCCAGAGCCTGACGCGGGGCTCGAACTCACGGACCGCGAGATCGTGACCTGGCTGAAGTCGGACGCTTAACCGACTGCGCCACCCAGGCGCCCCACAAAGTGGTTCAGTTTTACATTCTTTTGCATGTAGCTGTCCAGTTTTCTGAGCACCATTTGTTGAAGAGATTGTCTTTTTCCCATTGCATATTCTTGCCTCCTATGTTGTGGATTTGTAAATACATTGTGGATTTATTGTTGGGCTCTATTTTTGTTCTATTAATCCGTTTGTCTATTTTTGTGCCAGTACCATACCGTTTTGATTACTATAGCTTTGTAGTGTATCTTGAGATCTGTGATTGTGATACTTTTAGCTTTTCTTTTCTTTTTCAAGATTGCTTTGGCTATTCAAGGTTTTTTGTGGTTTCATACAAACTTTATTAAGTGTTCTAATTCTGTGAAAACATGCTGTTGGTATTTTGATAGGCATTGCATTAAATCTGTAGACTGCTTTGGGTTGTATAGGAATTTTAGTAATATTTGTTCTTCTAACCCATAAGTATGGAATATCTTTCGATTTGTTTGTGTCATCTTTAATTTCTTTCATCAGTGTTTTATAGTTTTCAGAGTACAGGTCTTTCACCTCCTTGGTTAAGTTTATTCCTAGGTATTTTAGTCTTTATGGTGCAATTGTAAATGACACTGTTTTCTTAACTTTTCTTTCTGTTACTTCACTATTAGTGTATAGAAATGCAACAAATTTCTGTATAATGATTTTGTACCCTGTGACTTTATTGAATTCATTCATCAGTTCGAGTAATTTTTTGATGGAGTCTTTAGGGTTTTCTGTATATAGTATCATGTCATCTGCAAACAGTTAATGTTTTACTTCTTCCTGACTGCTTTGGATGCCTTTTATTTCTTTTTGTTGTCTGATTGCTGTGGCCAGGACTTCCAGTACAATGTTGAATAAAAGTGATGAGAGTAGACATCCTTGTCTTGTTCCCAATCTTAGAGGAAAAGCTCTCAGTTTTTCACCATTGAGTAGTGTTAACTGTGGGTTTTTCATATATGGCCTTTATTATGTTGAGGTAGGTTTCTTCTAAACCTACTTTGTTGAGAATTTTTATCATGAACGGATGTTATATTTTGTCAGATGCTTTTTCTGGATTTATTGAAATGATTATATGATTTTTATCCTTTTGATGTATCATGTTGATTGCTTTGTGAATATTGAACCACCCTTGTGTCCCAGGAATAAATCCCATTTGATCTTGGTGAATGATTTTTTAATGTATTGTTGGATTTGGTTTGCTAATATTTTGTTGAGGATTTTTGCATCTGTCTTTATCAGAATTATTGGCTGGTAGTTTTCTTTTTTGTAGTTTCTTTATCTGGTTTTGGTACCAGGGTAATGCAGGCTTCATAGAATGAATTGAGAAACTTTCCTTCCTCTTCTAAATTTTGGAAAAGTTTGAGAACAGGTTTGACTCTTCTTTAAATGTTTGGTAGAATTCACCTGTTAAGCCATCTGGTCCTGGACTTTTGTTGGTTGGGAGGTTTTTGATTACTGATTCAATTTCATTGCTGGTAATTGTTCTGTTCAAATTTTCTATTTCTTCCTGATTCAGTTTTAGGAGGTTGTATGTTTCTAGGAATTTACCCATTTCTTCTAGGTTGTCCAATTTGTTGGCATATAATTTTTTGTAATATTTTCTTATAATCATTTGTATCTCTGGGTTGTCAGAGATACTGTTATTTCTCCTCTTTCATTTCTGAAGTTTATTTACTTAAGTTCCCCCCCCCCCTTCTTTTTTATGAGTCTAGCTAAAGATTTCTCAATTTTGCTCATCTTTTAAAAGAGCCAGCTCCTGGTTTCATTGATCTATGTATGTATGTATGTATGTATGTATGTATGTATTTTAATCTCTATTTTATTGATTTCTGCTCTAATCTTTCTTATTTCCTTCCTTCTGTTTTGAGTTTTGTTTGTTTTTCTTTTTCTAGCTCCGTTAGGGGTAAGTTTAGGTTGTTTGAGATTTTTCTTGCTTCTTGAGATAGACCTGTATTGCTATAAACTTCCCTCATAGAACAGCTGTTGCTGTATCCCAAAGATTTTGGACTGTTGTGTTTTCATTTTCATTTGTCTCCGTGTATTTTTGGATTTCCTCTTTGATTTCTTGGTTGACCCATTCATTGTTTAGTAGCATGTTATTTAACCTACATGTATTTGTGCTCTTTCCAGACTTTTTCTTATGGTTGATTTCTAGTTTTATAGTGTTGTGGTTGGAAAAGAAGCATGATATAATTTCAGTGTTTTTTGAAATTTTTGAGACTTGTTTTGTGGCTTAACATGTGATCTAGTTCGGAGAATGTTCCACATGCACTTGAAAAGAATATGTTTTCTGCTGGTTTTGGATGGAATGCTCTGAGTACATCGGTTAGATCTATCTAGTCCAATATGTCATTCAAAGCTGCTATTTCCTTGTTGATTTTCTGTCTGGATGCTCTATCCACTGATAGAAGTGGGGTGTTAAAGTCCCCTACTATTATTGTATTACTGTTGATTTCTTCCTTTATGTTTGTGAATAGTTGCTTTATATATTTGGGTGCTTTCATAGTTGGGTGCATACATATTTACAATTGTTATATCTTTTTGTTGGATTGTTCTCTTTGTGATTATGTAGTGTCTTTCTTTGTCTCAGTCTGTACTTTAAAACCTATTTTGTTCATTATAAGTATTACTACCTTGGCTTTCTTTTCACTTCCATTTGTAAGATAAATGTTTTTCCATCCCTTCACTTTCAATCTGCCTGTGTCTTTAGGTCTGAAATGGGTTTCTTGTAGGCAACAGATAGATGGGTCTTGCTTTTTTATCCATTCTGTCACCTTATGCCTTTGGATTGGAGTGTTTAGTCTATTAGCATTCAAAGTAATTATGGATAGATATGTACTTATTGCCATTTTGTTACTTGTTTTATGGTTGTTTTTGTAATTCTTTTCTGTTCCTTTCTTGTTCTGTTCTCTTACAGTTTGACGGCTTTCATTAGCGATATGCTTGAATTCCTTTATCTTTATTTTTGTGCATATCTATTACAGGTTTCTGATTTGTGGTTACTATTAGACTTACATATAATATCCTATTTATAAAGCAGTCTATATTAAGCTGATTAGCCAGCTACCTTCTTTCATTCATTTTTAGCATGATGGCTCAGTGATGAGATTTGAAGTTTCATGGGTTGAAGTTGAAATCGTTGCCACACGGTTGCTGTGTGACCTTGGGCAGGTGACCTAACTCTTCTGAACCCTAACCTCAGAAATGGGGATGAAAACAGTACTGACCTCACAGGCTTACTTTGAAATTGAATGGGGCCATTATGTAAATCACTAAGATAGCATATGGCTCTGCCTTAGTTTAAGCTTTTATTTTTCCCATCCAGCTGACTGTAATTCATTGATCTCCCTGCTTCCTCTGGTCTTGCTCACCTCCACTGATTCTTATTTCTACCAGAATTTTCTTTCTAATATATAACTCTGATCACATCATTCTACTACTTAGGACCTTCAAATATCTCTTTATTGCCTAAAGGAGAAAGGCCAAACTTATCAGCTTCAGGTGCCTCAACAACGTTAACCTCTAAATAAATATCTGTTGAATACAAATCTGCTTATTTTACCTGTGATCCACTCCTGACATAGGCTGGCTAATTCGTGTAGGAGGAGCCATGGCTATCCAGCAAGGTTTTGAGCAGGACTGGGCACTGCACACCTCCAGAGGCCACTTTTTACATTATATCCTATTGAACAGCACCCCTAGAATCCAGCAATGTTCCCTGGAGTCGCGCAGGACAGTGGCTGGAAGAATCCTGGGTTCGTGTATAATCTCTTAGACAAATCCCTTATTGGCTTTGAGTCTTGATTGTCAAGTGGGGGTAGCAAGGCCTATACTACCTTCCTTCACGCTTGTGGGGAGGCTTGTGTATACGAAAGGGCTTATAAACTGGGAAGTGATGTCTCTCCCAAATTCTCTTGCTGTTATTGTCATTGGTAGTGACTATAGCAGTAAAGACTAAAAAGAACCTTATCGCCTGCAGTTAGTTTCTAAGATAAAAGCCCCATTATGTGCAGTGGGTGGATGATAGGCCCAAGCATATTATTTATTTATAATTTAAACTACCTTGTTTTTCTTATTTCAACAGCAGTACTCCTAATAGCAGAAAATGATAGTCTGGCAGAAAAGAGAAAATAAAAACATCCATAATCCCACCCACAGAGGAGCCACCATTAATTAATTCCTTGATATATTTTCTTCTAGAGTCTTTCCCAGGCATATGTGGTGTATGTGCCATTTTATAACCCGCTTTTTTCCCTCACTTAATGTACCACAAACCTCTTTCCATATTAATAAATACACCTTCATGGTGTGATTATTAATGGATGCATATTATTCTGATGTGAGGCCACACTTTAATTTATTTAACTAACACGCTATTGCTGGCATTTAGGCTAATTTTCACTTTTTCCTGTTAAAAATGGGCTGCAAGGAACATCTTTGTAGCTAAATCTGTGTGCATATCCATGCTTATTTCCTCAGGTTAAATCACAGAAGTAGAATTACAGGGTCAAAGAGTAGGCATATTTTTTTTTTAAAAAAGGATTTTGCAAAGAACTGTCCATTGCCTCTAGTAAGATTGTATGCTCAATTGGATTTTGAAGGTCATTTCTGTCTAATAGTGGAGCATGCAAAATAAATAAACTTTGAACTTTGAAATGGAATTAGTCTCTGCTGGGTTGCAATATGGGTTTAGTCGGAAATGTGAGGGTGGTGTTTAGTGATGGGGTAGTAGGAAAGCCCTGTTAATAGGTGATAGGCTACTTTCTTTTCTATAGATCTTTTAAAAAAATGTTTATTTATTTATTTTGAGAGAGAGAGAGAGAAAGCAGGGGAGGGGGAGAGAAGGAGAGAGACAATCCCAAGCAAGTTGAGTGCTGTCAGCACAGAGACCGATGCAGGACTCAAACTCACACACTGTGAAATCATGACCAGAGCCAAAATCAAGAGTTGGATGCTTAACTGACTGAGCCACCCAGGCGCCCCTAGATGATGAAGAAGAAGATGATGATGATGGTGGTGATGTTCTTCTTCTCTTCCTTCTCCTCCCTCTCCCCCCTCCCCTTCTCCTGTTTATTTATTTTGAGAGAGACAGAGACAGCATGAGTGGGGGAGAGGCAGAGAGAGAGAGGGGGAGAGAAAGAATCTCAAGCAGGCTCCACGCTGTCAGCACAGAGCCCAACATGGGGCTTGAAGTCACGAAACTGTGAGATCGTGACCTGAGCCGAAACCAAGAGTCGGAGGCTTAACTGACTGAGCCGCTCAGGTGCCCCTAGATCTTAATTTTTAAAAATGGGGGTATAATTTTCATAGAATATAGTTTTATTTTAATTGAATTTGGTAGAGATGGCTAAGGGTCACACATATATGATTCTGTTCTCCTTCCAAACCTGTGGAAGATGACATTCTCCAATTTTTGTAGTAGGTGGCATTGGTGATGTGGTCTAGCCAGGGGGCTATGAGCAGAATGATATGGGTCACTACGGGAGCAAAGGACTTAATTGCCAGTAGGAGACCCCCTCCTCCCCTCAGAGCTCACCCCCCCCAGAGCTCTCTCTTTTCCATGTTGATTGAGGAGACCCTGTGTGACACCACAGGATGGTAGGGCCTCTATCGACCTGGGTCTCAGAGCATCTTCTTAGGACAGTTGCAGTGGGCTTTGTATGAGTGAGAAACAACCTTATGCTGAATCACTAAGATTTGGGAGGTTATTTTATTTTTTTTAATATGAAATTTATTGTCAAATTGGTTTCCATACAACACCCAGTGCTCATCCCAACAGGTGCCCTTCTCAAGGCCCATCATCCACTTTCCCCTCCCTCCCACCCCCCCCATCAACCCTCAGTTTATTCTCAAATTTTTTTTTAATATATGAAGTTTATTGTCAAATTGGTTTCCATATAATACCCAGTACTCATCCCAAAAGGTGCCCTCCTCAATACCCATCACCCACCCTCCCCTCCCTCCCACCCCCCATCAACCCTCAGTTTGTTCTCAGTTTTTAACAGTCTCTTATGCTTTGGCTCTCTCCCACTCTAACCTCTTTTTTTTTTTTTTCCTTCCCCTCCCCCATGGGTTTCTGTTACGTTTCTCAGGATCCACATAAGAGTGAAACCATATGGTATCTGTCTTTCTCTGTATGGCTTATTTCACTTAGCATCACACTCTCCAGTTCCATCCACGTTGCTACAAAAGGCCATATTTCATTCTTTCTCATTGCCACGTAGTATTCCATTGTGTCTATAAACCACAATTTCTTTATCCATTCATCAGTTGATGGACATTTAGGCTCTTTCCATAATTTGGCTATTGTTGAGAGTGCTGCTATAAACATTGGGGTACAAGTGCCCCTATGCATCAGTACTCCTGTATCCCTTGGATAAATTCCTAGCAGTGCTATTGCTGGGTCATAGGGTAGGTCTATTTTTAATTTTCTGAGGAATCTCCACACTGCTTTCCAGAGCGGTTGCACCAGTTTGCATTCCCACCAACAGTGCAAGAGGGTTCCCGTTTCTCCACATCCTCTCCGGCATCTATAGTCTCCTGACTTGTTCATTTTGGCCACTCTGACTGGCGTGAGGTGATATCTGAGTGTGGTTTTGATTTGTATTTCCCTGATAAGGAGCAACGTTGAACATCTTTTCATGTGCCTGTTGGCCATCCGGATGTCTTCTTTAGAGAAGTGTCTATTCATGTTTTCTGCCTATTTCTTCACTGGGTTATTTGTTTTTCAGGTGTGGAGTTTGGTGAGCTCTTTATAGATTTTGGATACTAGCCCTTTGTCCGATATGTCATTTGCAAATATCTTTTCCCATTCCGTTGGTTGCCTTTTAGTTTTGTTGGTTGTTTCCTTTGCTGTGCAGAAGCTTTTTATCTTCATAAGGTCCCAGTAATTCATTTTTGCTTTTAATTCCCTTGACTTCGGGGTTGTGTTGAGTAAGAGATTGCTACGGCTGAGGTCAGAGAGGTCTTTTCCTGCTTTCTCCTCTAGGGTTTTGATGGTTTCCTGTCTCAGATTCAGGTCCTTTATCCATTTTGAGTTTATTTTTGTGAATGGTGTGAGAAAGTGGTCTAGTTTCTTTTATTTTTTTACATTAAGATTTTTTTTTAATTTATTTATTTATTTTTGGGACAGAGAGAGACAGAGCATGAACGGGGGAGGGGCAGAGAGAGAGGGAGACACAGAATCGGAG
>NW_026057577.1:106513289-106589366 GCF_023721935.1 Panthera uncia | reverse complement strand
TTTGGGGACAGAGAGAGACAGAGCATGAACGGGGGAGGGGCAGAGAGAGAGGGAGACACAGAATCGGAAACAGGCTCCAGGCTCCGAGCCATCAGCCCAGAGCCTGACGCGGGGCTCGAACTCACGGACCGCGAGATCGTGACCTGGCTGAAGTCGGACGCTTAACCGACTGCGCCACCCAGGCGCCCCGAAAGTGGTCTAGTTTCAACCTTCTGCATGTTGCTGTCCAGTTCTCCCAGCACCATTTGTTAAAGAGACTGTCTTTTTTCCATTGGATGTTCTTTCCTGCTTTGTCAAAGATGAGTTGGCCATACGTTTGTGGGTCTAGTTCTGGGGTTTCTATTCTATTCCATTGGTCTCTGTGTCTGTTTTTGTGCCAATACCATGCTGTCTTGATGATGACAGCTTTGTAGTAGAGGCTAAAGTCTGGGATTGTGATGCCTCCTGCTTTGCTCTTCTTCTTCAAAATTACTTTGGCTATTCGGGGCCTTTTGTGGTTCCATATGAATTTTAGGATTGCTTGTTCTAGTTTCAAGAAGAATGCTGGTGCAATTTTGATTGGGATTGCATTGAATGTGTAGATAGCTTTGGGTGGTATTGACATTTTGACAATATTTATTCTTCCAATCCATGAGCAGGGAATGTCTTTCCATTTCTTTATATCTTCTTCAATTGCCTTCATAAGCTTTCTATAGTTTTCAGCATACAGATCTTTTACGTCTTTGGTTAGATTTATTCCTAGGTATTTTATGCTTCTTGGTGCAATTGTGAATGGGATCAGTTTCTTTATTGGTCTTTCTGTTGCTTCATTGTTAGTGTATAAGAATACAACTGATTTCTGTACATTGATTTTGTATCCTGCAACTTTGCTGAATTCATGTGTCAGTTCTAGCAGACTTGTGGTGGAGTCTATCGGATTTTCCATGCATAATATCATGTCATCTGCAAAAAGCGAAAGCTTGACTTCATCTTTGCCAATTTTGATGCCTTTGATTTCCTTTTGTTGTCTGATTGCTGATGCTAGAACTTCCAACACTATGTTCAACAACAGCGGTGAGAGTGGGCATCCCTGTTGTGTTCCTGATCTCAGGGAAAAAGCTCTCAGTTTTTCCCCGTTGAGGATGATGTTAGCTGTGGGCTTTTCATAAATGGCTTTTATGATGTGTAAGTATGTTGCTTCTATCCCGACTTTCTCAAGGGTTTTTATTAAGAAAGGGTGCTGGATTTTGTCAAAGGCCTTTTCTGCATCGATTGACAGGATCATATGGTTCTTCTCTTTTTTTTTTTATTAATGTGATGTATCACGTTGATTGATTTGCAAATGTTGAAACAGCCCTGCATCCCAGGAATGAATCCCACTAGATCATGGTGAATAATTCTTTTTATATGCTGTTGAATTCGATTTGCTAGTATCTTATTGAGAATTTTTGCATCCATATTCATCAGGGAGATTGGCCTGTAGTTCTCTTTTTTTACTGGGTCTCTGTCTGGTTTAGGAATCAAAGTAATACTGGCTTCATAGAATGAGTCTGGAAGTTTTCCTTCCCTTTCTATTTCTTGGAATAGCTTGAGAAGGATAGGTATTATCTCTGCTTTAAACGTCTGGTAGAACTCCCCTGGGAAGCCATCTGGTCCTGGACTCTTATTTGTTGGGAGATTTTTGATAACCGATTCAATTTCTTCGCTGGTTATGGGTCTGTTCAAGCTTTCTATTTCCTCCTGATTGAGTTTTGGAAGAGTGTGGGTGTTTAGGAATTTGTCCATTGCTTCCAGGTTGTCCAATTTGTTGGCATATAATTTTTCATAGTATTCCCTGATAATTGTTTGTATCTCTGAGGGATTGGTTGTAATCATTCCATTTTCATTCATGATTTTATCTATTTGGGTCATCTCCCTTTTCTTTTTGAGAAGCCTGGCTAGAGGTTTGTCAATTTTGTTTATTTTTTCAAAAAACCAACTCTTGGTTTCGTTGATCTGCTCTACAGTTTTTTTAGATTCTATATTGTTTATTTCTGCTCTGATCTTTATTATTTCTCTTCTTCTGCTGGGTTTAGGCTGCCTTTGCTGTTCTGCTTCTATTTCCTTTAGGTGTGCTGTTAGATTTTGTATTTGGGATTTTTCTTGTTTCTTGAGATAGGCCTGGATTGCAATGTATTTTCCTCTCAGGACTGCCTTCGCTGCGTCCCAAAGCGTTTGGATTGTTGTATTTTCATTTTCGTTTGTTTCCATATATATTTTAATTTCTTCTCTAATTGCCTGGTTGACCCACTCATTCGTTAGTAGGGTGTTCTTTAACCTCCATGCTTTTGGAGGTTTTCCAGACTTTTTCCTGTGGTTGATTTCAAGCTTCATAGCATTGTGGTCTGAAAGTATGCATGGTATAATTTAAATTCTTGTAAACTTATGAAGGGCTGTTTTGTGACCCAGTATATGATCTATCTTGGAGAATGTTCCATGTGCACTCGAGAAGAAAGTATATTCTGTTGCTTTGGGATGCAGAGTTCTAAATATATCTGTCAAGTCCATCTGATCCAATGTATCATTCAGGGCCCTTGTTTCTTTATTGACCGTGTGTCTATATGATCTATCCATTTCTGTAAGGGGAGTGTTAAAGTCCCCTGCAATTACCACATTCTTATCAATAAGGTTGCTTATGTTTATGAGTAATTGTTTTATATATTTGGGGGCTCCGGTATTCGGCGCATAGACATTTATAATTGTTAGCTCTTCCTGATGGATAGACCCTGTAATTATTATATAATGCCCTTCTTCATCTCTTGTTACAGCCTTTAATTTAAAGTCTAGTTTGTCTGATATAAGTATGGCTACTCCAGCTTTCTTTTGGCTTCCAGTAGCATGATAAATAGTTCTCCATCCCCTCACTCTCAATCTAAAGGTGTCCTCATGTCTAAAATGAGTCTCTTGTAGACAGCAAATAGATGGGTCTTGTTTTTTTATCCATTCTGATACCCTATGTCTTTTTTGTTTTTTTAATTTTTTTTTAACGTTTATTTATTTTTGAGACAGAGAGAGAGAGAGCATGAACGGGGGAGGGTCAGAGAGAGAGGGAGACACAGAATCCGAAACAGGCTTCAGGCTCTGAGCGGTCAGCACAGAGCCTGACGTGGGGCTCAAACTCACGGACTGCGAGATCATGACCTTAGCCGAAGTCGGCCGCCCAACCGACTGAGCCACCCAGGCGCCCCACCCTATGTCTTTTGGTTGGCGCATTTAATCCATTTACATTCAGTGTTACTATAGAAAGATACGGGTTTAGAGTCATTGTGATGTCTGTATGTTTTATGCTTGAGGTGATGTCTCTGTTACTTTGTCTCACAGGATCCCCCTTAGGATCTCTTGTAGGGCTGGTTTAGTGGTGACAAGTTCCTTCAGTTTTTGTTTGTTTGGGAGGACCTTTATCTCTCCTTCTATTCTAAATGACAGACTTTCTGGATAAAGGATTCTCGGCTGCATATTTTTTCTGTTTAGCACACTGAAGATCTCGTGCCAATCCTTTCTGGCCTGCCAAGTTTCAAAAGAGAGATCAGTCATGAGTCTTATAGGTCTCCCTTTATATGTGAGGGCACGTTTATCCCTTGCTGCTTTCAGAATTTTCTCTTTATCCTTGTATTTTGCCAGTTTCACTATGATATGTCGTGCAGAAGATCGATTCAAGTTACGTCTGAAGAGAGTTCTCTGTGCTTCTTGGATTTCAATGCCTTTTTCCTTCCCCAGTTCAGGGAAGTTCTCAGCTATAATTTGTTCAAGTACCCCTTCAGCACCTTTCCCTCTCTCTTCCTCCTCTGGGATACCAATTATGCGTATATTATTTCTTTTTAGTGTACCACTTAGTTCTCTAATTTTCCCCTCATACTCCTGGATTTTTTTTATCTCTTTTTCTCAGCTTCCTCTTTTTCCATAACTTTATCTTCTAGTTCACCTATTCTCTCCTCTGCCTCTTCAGTCCGAGCCGTCATGGTTTCCATTTTGTTTTGCATTTCGTTTAAAGCGTTTTTCAGCTCCTCGTGACTGTTCCTTAGTCCCTTGATCTCTGTAGCAAGAGATTCTCTGCTGTCCTCTATACTGTTTTCAAGCCCAGCAATTAATTTTATGACTATTATTCTAAATTCACTTTCTGTTATATTATTTAAATCCTTTTTGATCAGTTCATTAGCTGTTGTTATTTCCTGGAGATTCTTCTGAGGGGAATTCTTCCGTTTGGTCATTTTGGATAGTCCCTGGAGTGGTGAGGACCTGCAGGGCACTTCCCCTGTGCTGTGGTGTATAACTGGAATAGGTGGGCGGGGCCGCAGTACGACCTGATGTCTGCCCCCAGCCCACCGCTGGGGCCACAGTCAGACTGGTGTGTGCTTTCTCTTCCCCTCTCCTAGGGGCGGGATTCACTGTGGGGTGGCGTGGCCCGTCTGGGCTACTTGCACACTGCCAGGCTTGTGGTGCTGGGGATCTGGCGTATTAGCTGGGGTGGGTAGGCAAGGTGCACGGGGCAGGAGGGGCAGGCTTAGCTCGCTTCTCCTTAGGTGATCCACTTTAGGAGGGGCCCTGTGGCAGTGGGAGGGAGTCAGATCTGCTGCCGGAGGTTTGGCTCTGCAGAAGCACAGAGTTGGGTGTTTGCGCGGAGGAGTGAGCAATTTCCCTGGCAGCAACTGGTTCCCTTTGGGATTTTGGCTGGGGGATGGGCGAGGGAGATGGCGCTGGCGAGCGCCTTTGTTCCCCACCAAACTGAGCTCTGTCGTCCGGGGGCTCAGCACCTCTCCCTCCCTTTGTCCTCCAGCCTTCTCGCTTTCCGAGCAGAGCTGTTAACTTATGACCTCCCAGACGGTAAGTCGCGCTTGCTGTCGGAACACACTCCGTCCGGCCCCTCCGCTTTTGCCAGCCAGACCCGGGGGGCTCTGCTTGGCCGGCAGGCTGCCCCTCCGCCCCGGCTCCCTGGGAGGTTATTTTTTAACTGAAGCATAATCTCGTTCATTGCAGCTAATACAGTACATAATTTGATTCCAGAGCTAAGTTATTAGTCACTTCATAAACACTCCTTAGAGGGCCTGTTCTATGCTGGGCTCTGTGGAGGACAGAAGAAAGATAATCTTAATCTCTGTTTGCAAAATCTATACAATTTATGGTTCATCTCTATTGTTTGTTGAATAATGTGTACCTGTTGAATATTATAGATCTGCAGAGGTAGTGTATACTCTTTAAAGGGACTTTGTTCAGGGGCGCCTGGGTGACTCAGTTGGTTAAGTGTCTGACTTCGGCTCGGGTCGTGATCTCACAGTTCGTGGGTTCGAGCCCCACGTCGGGCTCTGTGCTGACAGCTCGGAGCCTAGAGCCTGCTTCGGATTCTGTGTTTCCCTCTCTCTCTGCCCCTCCCCTGCTCACACTCTGTCTTTCTCTCTCAAAAATAAACATAAAAAAAATTTATAAAAAGAGAAGTAAATAAAGGGACTTTGTTCATAACAAGCTGGTTTACGATAATAGGTAGAATGAGCAGATATTGTTCTAGCTCTGTCCAGTGCAGTGCAGCCTTCTTCCTTTGGAACACTTCTGTCCTGCCCCAGATGTTTCTAATGGGGTAGACAATTGTAGCCTCCACTTCCCTAGCCTCTGGAGAGGCATAGGACCTCCCTGGAGTTTTTTGAGTTGATGGTGGAAGTGGTAGCTCTATCCTGTCCCCTGTGTCATAAGCTGTAGGAATTGATCCCTGAGGAGCCTGAGGCAGTGAGGCCAACTCATAGACCAAGGCTGAGATGAAATCCAGAATGTTGAACAGAGAGTGATTCTTTTAATGTTTATTTATTTTTGAGAGAGAGAGAGAGAGAAAGAGAGAGAACGAGTGGGGGAGGGGCAGAGAGAGAGAGGGAGACATAGAATCTGAAGCAGGCTCCAGGCTTGGAGCTGTCAGCACAGAGCCCGACGTGGGGCTCGAACCCACGAACTGTGAGATCATGACCCGAGCTGAAGTCGGATGCCCAACCGACTGAGCCACCTAGGCGCCCCAAAGAGAGCGACTCTAATGTTGTTTGAGCTCTGGGTCCTGACTAGCCTGGGGCCAGTACCACTTGTGTACCTCCAGATGTGTCAGTGAATACCTTCCCTTTCTTTTTTCGTTTAAACTAATTTCAGCTGGTTTCTGTCTCTTCCAGTAGAATTCTCATCAATTTAACAAACATCATATTTGTGGACAAAAACTAACCACATGCTGATAACTACCAGCATTTATTAAAAAGCTTTACATAGATAATCTCATTTAATTCCGATAACAATCCCATGACATTGATATGCTTATTAATGTCATTCCCACTTTACAGAGGAAGAGAATAAAGCTGGCCAAGGCAGGTCACTTGCCCAAGGTCATACAGTTTCTAAGTGTTAGGACAAGAATAAAACCCAGGCAGCCCAACTCCCAAGCTCATAAACTTAGCACTACTCCATGAGCGTGAGTCTTAATATCAAGGTTTATAGAAAGTGTTTTCTATCTTTTCCTTCTCTATCTGACATTATCTGCAAAGGATGACAATATAATTTGTGGCTGGTTTGTAGAATTATGTATAATTTCTTCTGTTTTGTGGAAGAGAAATACAAATCCATATATATATATTTTTTCATTTTTAAAGAATCTAGAAGAAACATTTGATTATTTGGTGTAGTTCTAGAATCTTTGTTTAGAAGTATTTGAGTTTGGGAAGGTGAAAGATTGTGATAACAACCTTCGATGAATGAATTAATGTTTTCAACGGGATAAAACCCCCATTTTTTTCTGCTGTATTATCTCTCATCAACCATGATTTTTATTTTATTGCTTTCACTCCTTTTGAATGTCAGGCCAGTTTGGAGAAACCCCTGGGTCTTTCTGGTGAACTGGCCACAGGGTGAGGGCGACAGTTGCTGAGTGGTTTTTAAGACTTTCTTGCAGTAGATGAAGGAGGCTGTCTGCGCTTTCCAGTCAAGCATGAAGCCGAGAGGAGGCTGTGGGAGGCAGCCACTCTCACAGGCACTGGCAGCATGGGGGCTGAGGCTGCAAGCATGGCTGTCATTATGCTAATGACATCTGTGGACCCAGAGCCAGTGACCCTTTGAGGGAAGCAAGAACTCTTGAAGGTCCATTCGAAGTCTTTGTGCTATCAGTTTGAAGGCTTGTGACACCTGTAGCTGGCACCTCCTGACAGGTTTTATTTTATGCTAGTATAGTGAGCATTGCTCCATTAAGGTGCAAAGACCTTGCAGACCTAACAGAAGTTTAAGGAGAGCCTGTGCATTGGAGGTGGCAGTCAAGTGCAGGGGTTCGGACTGTGGACTCTGAGACACCCTGCCTGTATTTGGATCTCAGCCTTTGGCCTCATTGGTTGTGTGAGTTCAGGCAGGAGACTTGACCTCTTTGCTTTCCTTCCCCCATCTCCAAAGTAAGGTGATAGTAATCCGCCCTCCCCCCCCCCAAGAGGGTTCTTCAAAGTATAAAATGAATTAGTACATGTAAAACACTTAATTCACACTGTATACTTTGGCTCCCTAAATGGTAGGGAGCAAGCTTCAGAGGGGACTGGTGTTTACATAGAAAATAGAACAGTCCTGAGTGAGGCTTGAGTAAGCTTTTAGCAGCCAGGTGACCTTGGACAAGTCATATGCTCTTTCTGCCCTCAAAGGCAACGTGGTCACCTGAGAAAGCATCTTAAGAGCTGTCTGGCATATCAGATGTGCTTAGTATACAGTGCTTTTCTTTCCTTCTGGGCCTCAGTTTCCCTATCTGTAAAGCGAAGGCAGTTGGAGTCTTTTATATCTTTAACTGTTTAAGAATTTCAATCTGCTATTAGTGGTCCTGATTAAAAAGGGTCCCCTTAAATACAAATCAAAACCACACAGAGATACCGTCTCACGCCAGTCAGAGTGGCTAAAATGAACAAATCAAGAGGCTATAGATACTGGAGAGGATGTGGAGAAACGGGAACCCTCTTGCACTGTTGGTGGGAACGCAAACTGGTGCAGCCGCTCTGGAAAACAGTGTGGAGGTTCCTCAAAAAATTAAAAATAGATGTACCCTATGACCCAACAATAGCACTGCTAGGAATTTCCCCAAGGGATACAGGAATGCTGATGCATAGGGGCTCTTATAGCCCAATGTTTATAGCAGCACTTTAAACAATAGCCAAATTATGGAAAGAGCCTAAATGTCCATCAACTGATGAATGGATAAAGAAATTGCGGTTTATATACACAATGGAGTACTATGTGGCAATGAGAAAGAATGAAATATGGCCTTTTGTAGCAACGTGGATGGAACTAGAGAGTGTTATGCTAAGTGAAATAAGTCATACAGAGAAAGACAGGTACCATATGGTTTCACTCTTATGTGGATCCTGAGAAACGTAACAGAAACCCATGGGGGAGGGGAAGGAAAAAAAAAAAGAAGTTAGAGTGGGAGAGAGCCAAAGCATAAGAGACTGTTAAAAACTGAGAAAAAACTGAGGGTTGATGGGGGGTGGGAGGGAGGGGAGGGTAGGTGATGGGCATTGAAGAGGGCATCTTTTGGGATGAGCACTGGGTGTTGTATGGAAACCAATTTGACAATAAATTTCATATAAAATAAAATAAAGTAAAACAAAACAAAACAAAACAAAATAAAATAAAATGAAATAAAAAGGGTTCCTTTTTTGGGACCTGGCTAGATGAACCAAAACATCAAGGTAGAGTAGTGTTCCTTCAGGATTCAGGATCGCCACCCAAGAGAGTTGCCGTCCACTGTCACCCAAGCTAGAGGGCAGGCTTCTGAGGAATGGGCACAGGGAGGTCACAGGGAGTGCCACATTGCCACTAATTAGTCGTGTGGTCTTCTGTCTCCCAGCCTTCAGCTTCCCCCCATGGAAAAAACAAGAGGGCCTCTTTTGAGGAGTCTTAGGAGTGGAGGGTGATGAGGCACGGAGGCAGAGTGGTCTAGCAAATTCAGGAGATGATGGCGGTTAGGGATGGAGGAGTGCCCCATGCCTCACACAAGCTTCATCTGTCTCGTAGCTCTCTTACCTTAGCATACTGTTGGTGCAAGTGCTGTCATCCCAATTCGACCCAAGAGGAAAGTGAGAGAGACTCTCAGTGCTTGTAAGGTCTGGCAGTGAGTCAGCAGCAGAATTGGGTCTTAAATCCAGATCTGCCAACTCCCAGCCCAGGGATCTTTCTCCAGAAGACTGGGTTAAGTGTCAGGGTAGCTGGATACTGATACCAGTTCTGCCCAAAATGGAGCCTCGTAAGCTGGGGAACAACATGTTGGCTTCCCCAAGCCTCTGTTTTCTCTTCTGTGAAATGGGGGTTTTCATGAGATCGCCTCTAAGGTCCTTTCCAAGTCTCAAGTCCTAGAAACCCCCATCTGCCCATCAGACTCACCTCTGTTGCCTTCCAAAGAACAATGTTGAACTTGACAAAGACTCTCCATCAGGCCTTGTGTGCTTACCACTTTCTTGACGACGCTGTGTGAAAATTGCTTTTATTGCCAGATAGGGAAGTTGGTAATAAAAGCCAACTCCTTGGGTGCCCTAATTCCACTTTAGGAAGAATGAACATATTGTTTTAATTAATCATATGAAAGCAAAATTAGCATGATTGTGTGAAAGGTGTTGTAAATCATCCTGATCCACATCATTGAGCAAAGAGCATTTAGTTATTCCGGAGTTGTTAAAGATTTTATCTACCCAAGTGAAAATTCAATTAGTACTAGCTCCAGCTTATATAAAACTAAGGATTTTCAACTATGGGAAAATACTCTTTGTGTGTGTGAATACCACCTTATGCCACTTTGATAAATTACTGTAATTAACTGTATCCTACGCAAGCTAAACAAAATTTACTGAACTGTTGTTGTATAAAAGGGATATCTTCTCTTCCCTTGTTTGGGAGATTAATCTATACATGATATTGCCTCAAATATCATGCTTTTTATGCTGAGGTTTGAAAATATCTACAGAATTCTGGCTGGCACCCGTAAGGCACAGTTGGTTTTCATCACAATCCACCTTTTCCCCTCTGGGTGTAGAGACATCAGCTATGGGCTTCACTATGATTCAATTAAATGTGCTGTGTTTAATTAGCTAGCTGGGGAAACACTGCGAGCAGAACCAACGTGGAACATCCTGATAGCTTAGCCAAAGGGCTGAGTTATTTTGGGAAGGGAAGAGGATGATGGAGAAGGCAAGGAAACTTCTCGTCACAGCTCTCTGGCACACGCACTCTGCTTTAACTATAGGTCCCTCATTGTGCTGGACACCGGGCTCTGCCCTGCCTCTCACATGCGAATCTTACCTGTACGTCCAGGCTCCCCCCATCCTCCTTTCGGAAGCTCTCCAAAGAGATCTGTATGTATATTTTGCTTGCAAATGTTTGCCGGGCTTGCCAAGTTCTCTCCCCTGATTTATCAATATATTTCTTTATGGGTTCTTTGATCTTTTCTCCTTCTTCACCCTCCATGGGGTCTCCTTGGAGGCAGGAGTTTTGCTGGAATGGTCCCGTTTCATCCTGAACTTCATCATATCAACTGTCCAAGAGTCAACTCCGTGGGCAAAACTCTGGGAACAAGGTCATTCAGCCAGAGTTGATCCTAAGGTGTTACGGTTTTGGAAAGATTTTTCAAGTAACCTTTAGCAGCATTATGGCTGCTATAATTGGTTGACACTTAACCGAATGCATGCTATATGCCAAGCCTATTGCAAAGAGTTTTATATGAATTATCTTATTTATCTATATGGGGACCCTATAAGATGGAATTATTATTCCCAATTTATAAAAACTGAGGCTCAGAGAGATAAATAAGCTTCCTTAGGGTCACATGGCTAGAAAGAGAACAGTACTCAGGGAACACACTTATGTTTACCAGTTTATTAAGGAACATGATAAAGGGTCCAGATGAAGATATACATAGGGTGACATGTGGGAGGGTCCTGAGTGCAAGAACATCTGTCCCTGTGGATTCGGAGTATATCACCCTCCCAGTGTGGAGCTCTCTAAACCTTGTACTATTGGGATTTCATGGAGGTTTCCTCATGTAGGCACAATTGATTACTAATTCCATTTCTGGTTCCTCTCTTCCGGAGAATGGGGGGAGAGGGGGTGCTGAAAATTCCAAGCTTTTTTTGAAAAAATTTTTTAATGTTCATTTTATTTTTGAGAGAGAGAGAGAGAGAGAGAGAGACTGAGTGTGAGTGGGGGAGGGGCAGAGAGAGAGGGAGACAGAGTCTGAAGCAGGCTCCAGGCTCTGAGCTGTCAGCACAGAGCCCGACGTGGGGCTTGAACTCACAAACCGTGAGATCGTGACCTGAGCCGAAGCTGGATGCTTAACCAACTGAGCCACCCAGGTGCCCCCAAAATCCCAAGCTTCTAATCATGGCTCGGTCTTTGTGGTGACCAGCCCCCCTGCGAGAGCTCACCCAGAGTAGCCTCATTAGAACAAAAGACGCTCCTAGTATTCTTGTCACTCAGGGAGTAAGGTTTTGGGGACCTCTGCATCAGAAACTGGGAACAGTGACCAATAGAGATACTTTCTCTGATCTCACAATACAAATAATAAAGTGCTCTAGAGCCATTCACAATTGTCATCATATTATAATAAAATATTTCACATTTGAATGATGTTTATACACTTTCACTTTGTGTTGATATCCCTATGTCATTATAATACGCACCCCATTAGTTACTATCTCTACTTTATAGATGGGGAAACTGGGGCCCAGAGAAGTTAAACGCCATCTCTGAAGTTCCGTCACAGATCAGCACGAGGGCAAGGAACGAAGACCAAGGTCTACACTGTGCCTTTGCTTTCTTTGCCAATTCGCTGTGTGTTTCTCCAAATGAATCTTTTGATACTCTATTGGTCTCTGTCCAGAGGTTTATCCTTCCATACTACACAGTGTCCTTCAGTAGCCAACTGGTGTGTTAAGGAGATTGTAAGGGGGTGGGGGAGACAGGAGAGCACGTAAACCCAGCTTCATTAAAACTGCAGAAACGATCACCTGGTTGTTGTCTCAAAGAGTCAACGGGCACTATCAAGCTGGAAACCCAGTAGGGTTTCTAACTGGTCAATAGAACACAGCACAGCCTTGAGGGGTAGCTGTGAGGGAACAGGATTTTAAATGGAAAGAAAGAACTAGGCAGAACTGAAGGACACGAGGAGGTTGCTCTGTCGGTTTTGCAGAATCACCACCAAATGACTACCAAACTTCTGCCCCAGTGGCTCCAGGGTCAGGCAGCCACTGCGTCTGGAGGCAGCTTATTTCAACAGCCATTCACGCCATCAACAAATATTAACGAAGCACCGAATCGCAACTGAACACCTGCCAGGCACCGGACTAGATGCTGGGTGCAGTTAGCTGACTGACATTGACTCAGTCCCTGCTCTGGTGACACCAACAACCTAGTGGGGCTTATAGGTGCTAACCAATTCAATGCAGGGGTGAAATAAGTATAATTTACAGTGCCTTCTGTGGGTTGAATTGTCTTCCCCAAAGTTCATGCCTTGAAGTTCTAACCCCCCGGTTCCACAGAATGTGACCTTATTGGACACAGGGTCTTTACAGAGGTAAGCAAGTTAAAGTGAGCTCATTAGGGCAGGCCCTCATCCAATATGACCGGTGTCCTGAGAAAAAGGAGGAAATTTAGACACAGCGACAGGCAGAGAAGGAAGAGGATGTGAAGAGACATAGAGGAGAAGACGGTCGTCAGTAAGCCAAGGAGAGAGAGGCTGGAACCCGTCTTTCCCTCACAGCCACCAGAAGGAACTGGCACCTTGGTCTCAGACTTGTAGCCTCCAGAGGTGGCTGTCCTTGTGAGGTGATGTGCTTGTGTTGATAAGGCTCCCCAGTTGGTGGTACTTTGTTGAGGCAGCCCTGGCAGATGAATATAATGTCACACAAGACAAATGTGCTGTGAGAGAAAATAATGAGATTGAGGGAGGGAAAGGGAGTTCAGATTTGGGGATTCACGAAGACCTCCCTGAGGAGATGCCTGTTAATCTGAAGCCTCAGTTGCCCCTGATGCCTCTCTCATCCCCTCTCTGACTACACCCCCTCTGGCTCACTGCACTCCATACCGGCTACCTTGCTGTTCTCAGAACATACTGGAGATGCTTCTGTCTCCAGGCCCTTGCTTTGCCTAGAATGTTCTACCCACCCCCCCATGTAGTCTTTGACAAATTTTCTCACCTCCTTCAAGTATTGGCTGGATATCAACTTCTCAATGAGGTCTACTATCACTATGCCTACTGTACTTAAAATGGCAGCTTGTCCATTACCACCCCTACCTCTTGCACCGGAACTCCTACTCTTCCCTTCTTTGTTGGAACTTTCTTTTTATTCCATAGCACTTACTCATTTATTATGGTCATTCTTTACACTGTTTATCTCTGGCTAAAATTGAAGTGCCACGAGAGCAGTGATTTTTGTCTGTTTTGTTTGTTGGTTTGTATCCCAAGTACCCGGACTAGTGCCTGGCATGGAGTGGGCATGGAACAATACACAGATGTTGAATGAATATATGAATAAGGCCTGTGAAGATCCAGGGAGAGTGAGGCCAAGAAATCTAATGCTCAGAGGCAATAAAGAGCCCATGATGCTCACGGATCTGAAGGAAGGGCGGGTAGCCAAGGGGAGCGGGGTGGGAGGTAAGATCAGAGGTTGGGCGGGAACCAGATCTTTGGACATCACTGATTCTTAGGAACTTTTTTCCTTATACTGGGTTATGATCAGTCTCCCTACAAATACTAACCCTGGTCTTAGTTCCTTCCTTTGGAGTCACATCAGGAAAATTTTTAACTTACGGTGGCCCGTCAGGTGTTCGAGGTAGGATATCACGATTCCTGTACACTTCTGAGTTTCCTTCAGGCTAATGGTTCCAGTTGCTTTGGCAAGAATATCTTAAAAGGAAGATGAAACTTTTCTAAATACAAGTTTACTTCTTGCTCGTATGAAGCTTATTCAGTGTTTTTGATTAGTGGGGGACTCGTCCCCAAGCAGTAATATAGAGACCCAGCTCCTTCTGCCTTGTGGCTCTGCTATCTCCAACAAATGGCATCTGTGGGCCCTTTGGAAGGAGAAATGGCATGAAGGATTGCACATGGGAGATTTCTAGGGACCAAGCCTGGCCGTACAAGGGTAGCCTTTGGATCTCTTCCCTGTCTACTCATTCCCTTGTGTTTATGCATGGATTTGTCATCACTTCTTGGAAAATGTCATTTCCAGGACTGAACTTGGCACCCAGGAGCGGTCTGAGCTGGGTGGAACTGGTAGGTAAGGCCGTCAGAACTTAGACACTCCACTGTCATCCCTTAGGACCCTAACAGAGTGTTAGAGATCTACCCCTCTCCATTCCTCTGCCTCTCGGCCTGCTCAGAAGTTCTTGGAACCTGCCTCAGGAAAGAGACATCTTCTTTTCCAGCCAGGCCCCTGCCTGTCACACAAATTTAGAGGTGATGTACTGCAGTACTTACGGCATGGGCTTCAGGATCTGATAGCCCTGGGTTGGAGTTCCGGCCCCTTTTCTTACCAGCTGTGTGACCTTGAGACAGTGTTTTCAACTTTCTAAGCCACAGTCTCCTCCCATGTAAAAAGGAGGTGATGATGACGGTATAGGATTTCTCTGAAGAGTCACTGAGATAAGTGACTTAAAGCGTTTAGCATAGAGCCTGGCGTGTGGTAAGTGCCCAGTAAGTAGTGGCTAATAACGATGATACTAGGGAACAACTTTGTCCTCCAGCCGAACGGCCCGACTCACTGCTTTTCAAATAGTTCTCGTTTCCTTGTCGTATATATTTGTTCCTGGGTTCCCATTACCCACGCCGTCTTCCATCTTCTCTCTGTCAACCCAACTCCTCCTCGGATTCCCAACTGGATTTTTGATCTTTTTAACTCAAAACTGCACAGCCGCCCTAGCTCGCCCCTGTTGAAAGATGAGCAAGAGTAGACACTCAAGAATTAGGGGGAAACACGTGGCACAGGCTTTGCCAGGACCCCTTTCTCCTCCTCTCTAGGAGCTGCCGGAAATGTTTTACTCATGAGGCTGATCCCAGGCTTTCCAACCCTTCTCTGTTGCAAACCCAAGACTCCCTCCGTTTTCAGAGAGAACAGACAGCACAGACAATTTTCCGGTCTGACAGGCTGCTGTGGAGTATATTTGGCGAGTCATTTTCTGTTTTCCAAAACTAATTAGAGATGGATAAATTTAAATGGTTGTGGAAGCCAACAACAAAACATTATGTCCTCATTAGCTGAAATAATGCTGTGGCTTCCCCTCTTATGAAGGCTCTTGACTCAGAAAAATGAGGCTCTGGCCGACTGGCCTGCTTGAGCTGGTACCTGCTCGTGCCTGCTCATGTGAGCCGACTGCACGCATCCCTTCCCACGCCACGTTCAGGGACGTCGCCTCGGTGGCGTGGGATTGGCCCCGGTTAGAGCATTTACTCCACGGAAACTGGCAATTGCTACAAATCAGGGCTCCACCCCAAGGTGCTTATTAAACCTTTACCAACACCCCATTGCTCTCTGGCTGTTGTAGAGGGACCGGGTCCAGCTACCCTTGAGGCTGACACACAGAAACCACCAAGTGCCAGGCATTATTTTGACTAATAAAAGTGTCCTTGGAAATAGGTTTTCTCCTCTTGGGCCCCAAGCCTCCTGTGAATATGACAGAGCGCTTTGCTTTGGGGGAAGAGACCGGAAGTGGGGACAGAGGTTGGGGACGGCGATGTCCATAGCAGCACGGGTTGGGAGTGGGGCTGGGGAGTCATTGGTAAAGCAGCGCTTCTCAAATTATGATGTGCAGGTGAGTCACCTGGGCATCCTGTTAAAGTGCAGATTTTGATTCAGGAAGCCTGGGGTGGTGCCCGAGATCCTTCATTTCTGACCGGTGCCCCTGCCGCTCTAGTGTCCAAGTTGATAGTAGACAGAAGAATCTAACACTTTGAGAAGACTTATCAAACGTTAAATCCACCGAAACTTTTGAGGACAGGTGCTTCTCTTGAGTTAGCCTCAGTCTTGCCAGTTTAGAGGGGAAAGGGTGTTTTAACGATAGAAGTACCATCGCAGGATTATGCAGAGCTGGATTCAAATCTCACCTCTCCCCAAAGTGTGGCTTCAGCAAATTGCTAACCTTCCACGAGTCTCAGTTTTCTAAGGTATAAAATGGGGCTATCACCTCCTGGGAGGGTTGTGCCGATTAAAGGAGAGAAAACAAGAAAAGTGCTTTGTGGTATGAGGTGAGAACCCCACGAATGTAAGCTGCCCTCACCCCACTTCCTCATGGGCCTCAAGCATCAGGTCAAAAAACCTTTAGCCAACAAACCATCTTTTAACCCCAAAATATCATTCCTAAATTATGAAAATTAAAAAGTACATTTGTACCATTGCAACAAAAAATTAAAAATTATAGAAAAGAAAATAGAGATACCCATGTTCCCCCTACCCAGTGATTACACAGTTTTTGGTATATTTCTGACCAGACTTTCTATATGTATTATGTTTTGCAATGAAAGTGGGATTGTATTCAATATATTGTTTTGTAACCTGCTTTTTAATTTAAAAATACAGGTTTCCTCCACCCTCCAAAAGTTCACTTTATGCCAATTCACTTTTACAAAAGAACTACAGTCTTACCTGTTTTTGCTAACTGAAAGAAATCCAAAGGGGATATTCCCTTCTACAAAATGGTAATTGCTTCTTTGTCAGATGCTGTTTCGATTTAAGAAAGGATTCATAGGAACACTCTACTTTCAGATATTGAGGAAACCTGTATATCATTGGTAGAGATCACTATTATTATTTTAATGGCTGCACATTTAAAGCAGCCTTCTAAAGATATGACTGGAGACAAAATCACCTGCTGGATTTGGTTCACCTTTCATGAAAGAATGGATGTGCCAGGCTGAGAAAAGCAGCGTTCTGGAGACTCCCTCTTGGTTTCTGCAGGTGTCTACGTCTCCAAACACCTCTGTGCGATCTAGAAGGAGGGATGCCAAAGGTCAGCAATGTCTTGGGCTGGAGGAGGTCCCAGCTAGCTGAATCTGGAGGAGCTCCCTCTGGGGAGATGCCAAAATAAGGTTTTGATCCAAGGACAGTCTGAGACCAGAAAACATCCAAGGAATCTGCAGTCATGGATCTGCAGATTGAGTCATGGAACGAAAAATATTGTTCCAGGGAGAAGGCCCAGGAGGCGGGAGATAATGTAGTCAACTCTGCAACCTCTTTTCCCAGGAGTATCACATAATGCTTTTCCAGGTCTCCTTAAGAATGGTTTTCCATCACCTTTTTTTTTTTTTAATGTTTCTTTGTTTTTGAAAGAGAGAGAGAGAGAGAGAGAGAGAGCAAGCAGTGGAGGAACAGAGAGAGAGGGAGACGGAGAATCCCAAACAGGTTCTACACTGTCAGTGCAGAGCCTGATGTAGGGCTCGAGCTCACAAAATGTGAGATCATGACCCGAACCGAAATTGGGTTGGACTCTAAGAGTTGGACACTTAACTGACTGAACCACCCAGGTGCCTTTCTTTGTGACCTTTTAAGGCTGGAAGCTACTGTGGGGAGGAAGGCATTCATTTATCCATTCACTCCATTTGTCAAAGAGTATTTATTGAGCTCTTACTGTGTGCCAGACCCCTGGCGCCATCCCAGGATGTTATGGTGAATACCCGTAGGACATAGGATACCCAGAATCCCTCCTCTTACAGATGGTACAGTGGTCTGGAAGTCAGCATAGGCTTCGGCGAAAACCGAAGTAACTCTGACTAGCATCAGGTGCAAGGAAAAGAATGCAACAGGGTGACATGGCGGAGGGTGACTGAGCTCTTCAGACCTTGTAGGTGGGTCTAGCTTTTGCCTGGAGGAAGATGTCAGCTGACCAGTGAAGGATATGAGGATTTCTTTTGAATCAAAGCCTGCCTTTCCTTCTGGAGCTATGTTGTTGGAAACGCCGCCTCCTGGCAGGAGCAAGACCTTCACATATCACACCCTGCACGGTGGATGTGTCCTTTGGACTCTCAGTCTTCTCTTCCCCAGACGAGTGTCCCCAGTTCTTTCAGCTGTTGTCATGTGACCCATTTGGGCTTTGCTCCCATCCTTCTCAATCATAATTGATGATTGATTAAGATATATATAGATATCTTGAATCTGGTGCCCAGAATGAAACATTGTATATGACCAGCATAAAGAGACTCTATTATGCCCTTTGCACTGCACTCAACATTTTTATTCATTCAGCCAGTGGAGTAAGAACTTTTTTTTTTTTGGTTGGGTGCACCACATTGTTTTCTTAATTAAGCTTGAAGTCAAATAAATCACCCAAGTCCTTTATATATCTTGTAACTTGTGCCATGGAATTTTGGAAAGTGAATGCAGAAGCTTACATTTATTTGTATTAAATTTATTCCTGTTATTTTTGGCCTATTCTTCAAGCCAGTCTACGTATTTTTGTCTCCTGGTTCTGTCAGTCAGTGGTTTTTTTTTTTTTATTCCTTCAGCAAATTTACCGGGGAAGCTAAGCGAACAGCCCACGTAAGAGATGGTGGCAGTTTGGCCTAAGGTGGCAAGAATGGCAACAGAAAGACAAGGCTGGAATCAGGATATATTTGGAAATTGAGCTGATGGGTGGAGGTATAAAGAGAAGAGAGGAGCCAAGCATAATTCCTGGGTTTGGGGCCTAAGCAACGGGGCCAATACAGTATCATTAATTGAAATAGGTTGGAATATGATAGACTGAATATTTGTATCCCCTCCAGCTTCATATGCTGAAACTTTATCCCCCCACTGTGATCTTATTAGGAGCAGAGGCCTTTGGGAGGTGATTAAGATTAGATGCGAGCATGAGGGTAGGGCCCTCGTGGGGAGATTAATGCCCTTAAAAGAGTCATGGAGAGCTTGCTTCTTCTCTCTGTTCTTTGTCAAGTAAGCTTACAACAGGAAGTTGCCAGCCTTCCACCCAGAAGAGGGCGCTCACCAGACCCCAACCACGCTGCTACCCTGATCTTGGACTTCCAGCCTCCAGAATGTGAGAAAATAAATGTCTATTTATAAGCCACCCAGGATATGACACGTTGTTATAGCAGCCTGAACAAAGACCATTGGGGAAGGGGCATATTTGTGAAGAAAAATGATTTCAGTAGGGGGATGATAGTAATTTTTATTTTCTTCTTCCTATTCTATTTCCAAGTTTTATTTATTTTTTATTTGTTAAAAAAAAGTGTTTTTTAATGTTTGTTTATTTTTGAGAGAGAGAGAGACAGAGACAGAGTGCCAGCTGGGGAGGGGCAGAGAGAGAAGGAGACACAGAATCCGAAGCAGGCTCCAGGCTCTGAACTGTCAGCACAGAGCCCAACACGGGGCTCAGACTCATGGGCCATGAGATCGTTACCTGAGCCAAAGTGGGAGGCTTAACTGACTGAGCCACCCAGGTGCTCTTCTGTTTCCAAGTTTTAAAACAATGCTATTTGGGGGCAAGAAAGAGAAGACTGTGAGTGTCAGTTCTGATTATTGCATTCAGAACAAGACATGAGGTTAAGGCAGGAGTAGCTCTGCACGCATAGAATGAGACAGATTATTTTCTCTTACACCAGACTGTAAAAACCATATCTGTATTCCTTGCAAAAACAGAGACTCAGAGGTGACCCTATTGAGCTACACAACTTTCTGTTGGGAATTGAAACGAAAGATGTTCTCAGCCTCTTTCAGCTTTTATCAAATACAAAACCAGAGGGCATGATCCAAGCTAAGTAAGGATTGAGCCCCAAGGAGCTGTGGATGAGTGTGCTAACCAGGGAGCAGTTAATCCTTGGAATATACTTATAGAGGGTAGCAATAAAATAGCATAAATGCTTTTAAAATAGATTTTATATTTAGAAAACAGAAAGCTGGGGCACAGACATCATTTTTATTGCCAGGTTCTGGCCTTTGGTTTGCTGTAGGACCTTTGCCAGGAGATTTTCCCTATAGTCACAGAATCCTAGTCTATTAACTTGAAGAAACTTCAGAGATCCATCTTGTGTAAGGGTTTTCACCGGAGTACATATCAGAATCATCTGGCAAGTGTTTTTCCCCAACACTTATTTATGCCAGGGTTTTACTGCCTTTGATTTTGCTGTTGGGTTGGGCACATTATTTTGGAAAAGTTTCTCGTGTCATTCAATGCTCATGGCTCATCAAGGATCTCTGATTTGGTGTAACCCTCTCGTTATACAGTTGAAGAAACTGAGACTTGGAGAGATGAAGAGATTTGTTCAGTGGCTCACAGAGAAGGACAACAATTACCCTGGAAGCCATCTTCCTCAGTGGAAAAAATATAATAAAATGAGACCATTTAATCTCCTTATGCCACATTTGAAAGGCTAAACATTAAACAGTTAATAGCTAGATATATTAATATGTGCGGAGGTGAAAAACACAGAATTTAGTAAAAATTTGAAGAAAGCCCGAAAGAGACACATCTTGACTGATGACAAGAGTGTGCTGTGAACTGAGGTTTGAGATCTGGCAGTTCTCTGCCCTCAAAGAATTTAAGACAAAACTGAACAAACCTATAATCAATAGATGAATGAATAAACAAAATGTGGTCTATACGTAGGATGGAATATTTGTCAGCCGTAAAAAGGCATGAAATTTCATACATGCTACAACATAGCTGAAGCTTGAAAAAAAAGATGCTAAGTGGAGGGAACCAGACACAAAAGAACAAATATTTTACAATTCCACCTAAAAATGGCAAATTTTGTAATACATATATTTTCCCACAATTAAACAATTAATAATATACACCACTGATTTTTGCACTTTAAATGAGTAAATTATATGATGTGTGAATTACATTTCAGTAAAGATGTTAAACATTTACAAATATAATTTTCCTTCCCCTTTAAGTCCTTCTTTGGAAAAATGGAAGAATTTAAGAAGAAGGGAAATAGCGTGTCCTCAGGTAGGCACGGCAACAGCTATAGCAATTGTGTTCTCTTCTCTAAAGCACCCTGAATGTTTAGGGTAAGGTTCTCTGTTGGACATTTTGGGCATCTTGACATTTGCTGGCAATGGAAAGACTTGACAAGGGAGAACTGGGAATTTGTTACATAAATAGTAGCTATTATTAAATACTCTAATTTGGTGTCTACTTGGCACGGGACATTGTTGTCCATGCTATTTGAACAAAAGTGTGAACAGGTCTGCCTTCCTTCCGTTTTAGCTTTTGGCAGCCAGTGACTTTGGCATGAGGACAGCGTGTGGTGTATGTTAAGATTTGAGTTTTATGCAACAAGGGCATTTGAAAAATGCAGCTGGGAAGGAACAGATCCTTGAAGAGTCATCCATTAATTATATTGAAAATTTTAGAAGTTCCCTCAAGTTTCTTATATTCTCGCCATCTCCTGCTTTCAGTCCTGGAAAATAAGTTGAGAACTGTTAATCTCTCAGACCTCTGGTCTCAGGAGGAAGGAAGTGAAGTTGATAACTTTTATTGTTTTAATTGGCACGACAAGTTTAAGTGAGCTCTTTCGGATTTGAAAATAAGTTTGATTTGCGTAGGTTAAGATCAGTTCCTACTTCATTTAAACTGTTTTCATCCAATCTTAATTATATCCATGTGTCTTACAGAGGCCCATCTTCTGGTCTTGTGGAATTATTCCAGCCAAAAGGGTGGGTGAGAACTGCCATTCCCAGTGACTGACAAAAGAAAGGAGTATTTGTCCTATTGCCTCGCCCAGTGATAAGCAAGGGGCCCAGCCACTATGGGTCATTTGCATGCATAGTGGACCATTTCATTAAGAATTTCATTAAGATGGTAATGTTTAATGTTTCCTGGGAAAAATGAGTTTTTGCCTTGTTCAATTATATAATTAAAGTCAGAGAATTAGGGGAGATTGCAAACTGCTTGCATAATGTGGGCAAGCATAATGATAAAACTTGTAAATAAGTTCAAAAGAGTCAACTTCTGCACGAATCCTGATGCTGAATCAGATTAGGGGGGTAGGTGTGTGGAAAATGTGGGCTGAAAAGTTCACTAGAGTTTAACTCTGGTGTCTACTAGCTGAGCGCTTTGCTCTCTGGGCCCTCTAAGGGAGACAGATGGTAGAACAGAGTTAGAGCTGAGGGTTGGCTGTTCAGGTTCCAGAAAGTTCCAGGAACACACTTCTTCACTTTTTCTATAGGCCATAACTTCCTATAGAGGAATGAAAACCAATAGCATAGGTTTACAAGGTTTCTTAACTGCTGACCGGGGTCCTCTCAGGGTGTTTTTCTTTCCTTGTTTCTGAGGTGACACCATCTTTGTCCTGTATTTCTTTTCGCATAGAAGACAGTAAGTTTCACCATTTTGAAAGAATTAGGAAAGCTGTTTCTGACCTTGCTTCTAATCTTTTCAGTTACTTTTCTCTAGGGAAGGAAAGGTGATTAGTGGGTTAGGGAGGTCAAGCTAACTTTCCTAAAGAGTTGGGGAGGAGGGAACACTTAAAAGTGCAGTAAGTACCTCATGTGATTCATATGTAAGCATGGACATATTTCTGTTACGAGTATTCCCTGAGCCATATATGCCCACAGAGGCTCCAGCTCCCTCCTACCTCTACCTCCCTACTATTCCTCTAACAACAAGAATTCCTTTCACTTTATTATGCACAGCAGTTAGGTCCTCTCTAGCTCCTGCTTCCAAACTTGGTTCTGAGTGCTCTTTGCCTAACCCAAGACCCAAGAGCTCTTCTCTTTCTCCCATTAGTCACACACCTCAAGGCCTGTGTCAGGAAGATGGGTTGGTATAATCTGTGTGAGTTTGGCCTATATGTATGTGCACTTGAGGATTGTTTATGTGGCTGGGTCCTAGGAAATCTAACACGCATGGAGAAGGAGTGAAGGAAATGTGAAATATACTTGTCTCTAGTCTCTGGTAACTTTTAAAAACCAAATATCAGTAGATTACTCACTTTTTGCAAAATACATGTTTTTACCAGCTCTAGGACCCCATTTTAAATAGAAAACTTTAGGGTTCTAGAGTAACATAAGAAGGGCATACATAGATCTGACTTTCTGCATCTTAAGCTTTATTGACCTTTGATATCTGGGACATGTCATGGGAGTCAAAACTGAGAGGCTTGAGAGAATCAGTCAGACCACTGCTTAGGTTCTGGTTCTCCACTTCTTACCATGCACCAAGATCCCTCCATATGTGAATATGAAGGTGATATTTCCTTCCTCCCAAGGGTCTTAAGAGGATTAAGTGAGATAATATATGTAGCACATAGCAGAACAATTGATATTTCAACGGATTTGTTCTCGTGATTGCATTCTAAACAAGGCTTACGTAAAAAGGAATGAGATTGCCTCTTCCCACTGTGCCCTTTCTTGGAGCCCTCCTGGTGTCAACCCCCTCCCATTGCCAGAACAAGGGGTTTAAATTGGGAGGAGCTGGAGTGCCACTAGGACCCTTGCCTCTAATGCAGAGGTATTCATCTTGTCCAGGGTCTTTTTTTCTGGGAGCTCTTGGCCTTCAGGTTGACATTGATACAAGTGGTATTGCTTTGAGCCTACCTCTTCTGAAAGGAGTGTACTATTAGATGATAAGACACAAAAGTTGTATATATTCTTCATATGTGACAAGGGAAAGAAGAGAAACAATCTAAGTCAAGAAGTATGCAGGTCTCTCCAATAACATTTAGAAATAGATAAGCATAAGGGTGACATCAGGAAGATGGCAGAATAGAAGGTCCCTAGCTCTAGTTCCCTCACAAAAATATGGATTAGTATCTCTTCACAAACAAGAATGTATTTGTAGAAAGCCCCAGAACCCCAGGAATGAGGCCGAGACACTGAGAAAAGCTGCATTAAAGGGTTAAGAAGAGCAGTTTCATTTTGACCAGCTTCCCCACCCATGCCAGGCTAGCACAGAACCACACTGAGAGGGTTTTCCTGGGCCTACAGTTTCTCCAGTGGGTAAAAGAAAGCCTGAGACAGACATCAGCTTCCCCAGTGTTCTGGAGCACTTATAGGAAACACTGGGGGAGTCAGTAGGGCTTACCCACCTGGAGTCCCCTAGGAATGAAAAAGGGGGTGAGGCTCACAGAAACCAGCACTGAGATCTTGGTGGTAGTATCACCTCCTTACCTGTGACTCTCTGACCAGAGAGCCCAGCCAGCATCTTTGCCCACCTCTGGTGCCAAGTCAGTGGCTCCATCTGCCTAGGAAGAATGGCCAGTAGTTCTGTCTGTCTGGGGTTTTCAGCCAGCATGTGGCCAGCTGAGACAAGAGGCAAGCCAGCAGCCCTGATGAACTGTCACACTCAGCCTGCGGCCCTACCCAACCAGGGATGATTATGGAACCTAGCCTGTGGCGCCATCCAATCACAGAGTCCAGTCAGTGCCATTGTCCGTAGGGAGCACAGCCTACAGCCCGTGGCAAAGACAATTGCAGAGCTCGGACAGCAGCTTCACCTGATTGCAGAGCCTAACCGGTACCCTGTCTGACTGAAGAGTCCAGCCAGTTGCACTGCTCAGTCAAGGAGCTCAGCCTACAGCCCCACCCAGCCAGGGAGCCCAGCCACCCCCTCTTCCCAGCTGTGAAACCCAGTCAGCAGACCTGCCCAGCTGTAGAATCCAGCCAGGGGCCTCACCTGGCTTTAAGTGTCCCCACCCAAACAAGACCCCGACAAAAGGCCCTGCCTGCCTGTGGGTGCTACCAATGGCCTGTTCAGAACTCCAGGCTGAATGACTGGGAAAGTCATTTTCTTGCCTAAGCGAACCTATAAAAACTGGAAGAGCTGACCACTTCCTCAAATGCACAGACACCAAAACGAGGATACAAGGATCATGAATAATCAGAGAAATAAGAAACCACTAAAGGAAATTAATGAAGTTCTAGTAACTGACCCTAAAGAAATGAACATGTATGAACTGACTAAAGAATTCAGAAAAAAATCCTCTTAAAGACGTTCAGTGAGCTACAAAATAAACTGAACAAAATTAGAAAGAACTAAACAAAATTAGAAAAACAACACACGAACAAATAAGAATTCAACAAAGAAATAGAAACTATCAAATAGTCCAAACAGTAATACTACAGCTGAAGAATGCCACTGAATTGAAAAATTCAACAACAGACTTGATCAAGCAGAAGAAAGAATCAATGAAATCAAAGGCAAGTCATTTGAAATTACCTGGTCAGAGAAACAAAAAGGGAAAAGAATGAAAAAGAGTAAAGAGGGGCACCTGCGTGGCTCAGTTAAGCGTCCAACTTTGGCTCAGATCATGATCTCATGGCTTGTGGGTTCAAGCCCTGCATCTGGCTCTGTGCTGACAGATCAGAGGCTGGAGCCTGCTTTGAATTCTGTCTCTGTCTCTCTCTGCCCCTCCCTTTCTCTCTCTCTCTCTCTCTCAAATATAAATAAGCCTTAAAAAATGAAAAAAAAAGTAAAGAAAGCCTATAGGATTTATGGTAAATAATTCATTGAAACAATTCATGTATTATGGGAGTCCCAGAAGGAGAAGAGAGAGAGAAAGGGGAAGGAAGGTCTATTTTAAAAAAAATTATGGCTGAAACTCCCTAAATTTGGAGAGAGATATGAACATGCATGCTCATGAAACACAAAGAACCCCAAACATATGAATCCAAAAAGGACCTCATTAAGATACACCAATCAACTGTAAAATACCAAAGACAGATTTTTAAAAGCAGTAAGAGAAAACAGACTTGTCACAAGGGAAACCCTATAAGGCTATCAGTGTATTTCTCAGGAGAAAATTTGTAGGACAGGAGAGAGTGGGATCATATATTCAAAGTATAAAAAACAAACAAAACAAAACAAAAAAAACACTGCCAATACAAAATACTGTACTTAGCAAAGTTGTCCTTCATGAATGGAAGAGAGAAAAAAGATTTTCCCAAATAAAAGATGAGGGGACTTAGCAACACTAAACCTGCCATACAAGAAATGTTAAAGGGAGTTCTTTAAACTGAAATAAAAGGATGCTAATAACATTAAAACATATGAATGTATAAAACTCAGTAGTAAAGGTAAATATATAGTCAAATTCAGAATTCTCCAGTATTGTAATGGTGATGCATAATCACTTTTACTCTGGCATTAAGTTCAAAGAGAAACATTAAAAATAATTACAACTACAATAACTTGTTAATCGATACACAGTATAAAAAGAGGTAAATTATGACATCAAAAATATAGTACATGGGAGGATAAAAGAGTGGAGTTTTTGTATGCAGTCAACATTAAGTTGTTATCAGCTTTAAATAGACTGTTTAACTACAAGATGTTTAATGTAAGCCTCATGGTAATCACAAAGGAAATACTGTAGTAAATATAGAAAATATAAAGAGAAAGGAATCAAAACATACCACCACAAAAGGTTATCAAATCACAGAGAACTACAGCAAGAGAGAAACAAAGGAACAAAGAAAGTATAAAAGTCAGGAAACAATCAACAAAATGGCAATAGTAAGTCTTTATCTGTCAGTAATCATTTTAAATGTAAATGAATTAAATTCTCCAATCAAAAGGCATACAGCAACCGAATGGATTCAAAAAATAATAAGATCTAACTATGCTGCCACTAGGAGACTCACATTAGTTTTAAGGACATACATAGGTTGAAAGCAAAGAGATATTCCATGCAAATAGTAATCAAAAGAGAATATGGTGGCTATATGTCTATCAGAAAAAATAGACGGTAGGTCAAAAACTGTCACAAGAGACAAAGAAGGCCATTATGTAATGATAATGGGGCCAATTCTTCAAGGGGATATAGTAATTGTAAATATTTATATACCCAACATCAGAGTACCTTTATATATAAAGCAAATATTAATGGAACTGAAAGAAGAAATACACAACAACACAATAAGTGTAGGGGGCTTTAATTATCTACTGTCTATAGTAGATAGATCGTTCAGACTGAAAACCAACAGGGAACCAGTGCTCTTGAACAACACTGTAGACTGAATGGACCTAACAGACATATACAGAACATTCCATCCAATGGTAGTAAAATGCACAGTCTTCTCAAGTGCACATGGAATATTCTTTAGGATAGATCATATTTTAAGCCACAAAAAAGTCTTAAATTCCAGAAGACTGAAATGGTATCAAGTATCTTTTCTGACCACAGTGGTCTGAAACTAGAAATCAATAGCAGGAAGAAAATTACAAAACTCACAAATAGATGAAAATTAAAAAACACACTCCTGAACAATGAATGGATCAAAAAGGAAATAGAAACGTATCTGGAGACAAATGAAAATGGAAACCCAGCATACCTAAACTTATGGGGTGTAGCAGAAGAAGTTCTATAAGGAAAGTTTATAGTGATGTATGCCTATATTAAGAAATAATAAAGATCTCAAATAAAGAACCTAAATTTATACTTCAAGGAACTAAAAAAAGAAGAATAAGCTAAGCCCAAAGTTAACAGGAGGAAGGAAATTAGAAAGATTAGAGCAGAAATAATGAAATAGAGTAGAAAAGCAATAGAAAAGATCAATGAAACTAAGAGTTGGTTTTTTGAAAAGATAACCACAATTGACAAATTTTTAGCCAAACTTACCAAGAAAAACAGAGAGAGGACTTGAACAAATAAAATTATGAATGAAAGAAAAGACATTGCAACTGATACCACAGAAATACAAGAGATCATGAGACTCCCATGAATGATTAAAGCACCAATGAATTGGATAACTTAGGAGAAATGGATAAATTTCTAGAAACTTACAACTTACCAAGTTTGAATCATGAAGACACAGAAAATCTAAACAGACCAATAATGAGTAAGGAGATTGAATTAGTAATCAAAAACCTCCCAACAAAGAAGAGCCCAGGACCAGATGGGGGGAAAAAGCGCAAGCAATATGACAGAGGTTGTAACTAGTTCAGTAAAGAAGCTATTTCAGTTCAGTTGCTACTTCTGGAGACTCATGAGAAGAATTAGTATAGAATAAAATAACTTTAATTCCGTGAGAAGATTTCAAGATGGATCAAATTTGGATTTTTTTTTTTTACAGTCTTTCTCTTTAATGTCCAATCTTTTATTTCAAGGGATAGAGATGGTATTTAACAGATACTTTATATTAGTGATACAATCAGAAGTTGATAATGAGATAAAAATGATACTTTTACCTCTTTTTCTCATAATACTTAAGCTACAATTAATAACTGAATGAAGATGATTACCGGGTCAGTTCTCAAGTATTTTAGAGTGAACTCAATGATGGCTATTAAGAAATTGGATGGAAAAGTTAGTGATTCAATCAATTGAAGGAATGATTAATATTTTTTGGGTGAACAGGAAAAAAGTGCTCATAAAAATACTAAAATCCAGCACCTGATCTTTACTGAGACTAAAAATATGTCTTTGAAACTGTTCCCTGTATACACTGACACTAACTTGGCAGCCCTCTGTAACACGATGTGCTCATGTCCTCTCTACACCATCACTTTGGCTATTTTAGAATCATCTTTGTGGAACCTAAGCTATAGTATAGGACACCAAATTATTTGGGAACCTGTGGCATTCCCATGCCTTTGTGAAACAACAACTATGGTAATAAAAGATGCTTGAAGTCTTACAAATCTTCATCCCAATCGTATTCTATCAGATTGTCACTTCTTAGACCCCATGTCAGAATTGTAAATATGAAAGGATGTGAAAAAATAGGGTAGCCCTTCGTTGCTTCTGATTGTGGAAGTAAATGAAAATGTTTAAGAAAAATGCTTGTGTCCCTAGCTCTGATTCTTTCAAAAGGTGAGTCTTGGATTTCAGATGTGTAGACTTCGACTTTGCGCCTAGGATTGGGCTGAATGCTGCTCAAGCAATAATTCAAGTAGGAGGTGAAGTGGCAACAGTCAGTAGGGTTCATTGATGGCAGCAAATAGGGAGAAGAAGCATGAATTGAGAGGGAGAGTGAGGGAAGTGACAGAATTTGATGTTCTTTTTTTTAGAGGTGTAATTTATTAGAGTTCTATCATTTTATTTTTTATTTTTTTATTTTTTTTAAATTATTTTTTTAGAAAGGCAGACTGCCACGTGCAGCGCCTCATTTGGATGTGTCTGGAGTCTGAAGCTTGACTACCCTACGTTCTCCTACAAATGGACCTTGAGAGCTTGTTTGGAGGTTCTAGCAGGGGAGCGCAGCTACTCGTATACCCTTGACGGAAGAACGATCCTCCTCTGTTGGGGAAGGTCGTCCTCTTCGACCAAGCACGCAGCTTCGGGAGGGACGCACATGGAGCGGCGAGGGAGGAAGGGGACACCCGCCTAGCCAGCCAGATCAGCCGAATCAACCCTGGCGATCAATGAGGTGACAGATGTCGCAGCCAGATCGCCCTCACATCCTATCATTTTACTTTTTAAATAGTTGATGTGGGCAACAGCATACAGTTTAAAATTGGATTAACTGAAGTTGTTAGCTCACAACAATGGGCTGATAAGTGAATTATTGTAGAACTGGAAACAGAAAGAATAGTTTTCTAAAGAACGGACACTGATATAGAAGCCCACATAACAACACATAGACAAATCCAGGTCAATATACCGTTTTTGCTGCTTCGTACTACTTGTGACCTGGTGGACAAAGTGGAGAAAGAGTTCTCAGTACCCGAAGTCAGAGGCATATGATGTTAGCGTTCAAAGGTCCTATGAGGCCATCTTCTAGACCAGAGGACAGCAAACCTTTTTCTGTAAAAGAACAGATAGCAAATATTTTAAAGTTTTCAGGCCGTATGGTTTTAGGTGCAACTCTGAGCCCTGCTCTGGTAGTGAGAAAGCAGTCATACGCAATTTATAAACGAGTGGGCATGGCTATGTTCCAATAAAACCTCATCTACAAAACTGGTATTTTGATTTAGCCCATGGGCTGTAGTTTGCCAATCTCTGCTCTACATACATTTCTTCATTTTGCACATGAGAAAACGGACTCAAATGAGTATATTTGAAGTAGTAAGCATGGCGTCTCTCCCACAGTATATATTGAACAAATGGTAGCTATAAAAGTATCACCAATCCAAAGAAGACATCCGGATGGCTAATACAGACATGAAAAAATGCTCAGCATCACCCATCATCAGGGAAGTACAAATCAAAACCACGAGATACCACCTCACACTGGTCAGAATGGCTAAAATTAACAACTCGGGCAACGACAGATGTTGGCAGGGATATGAAGAGAGAGGAACCCTTCTGCACTGCTGATGGGAATGCAAACTGGTGCAGCCACTCTGGAAAACAGTATGGAGGTTCCTAAAAAATTAAAAATACAACTACCCTATGACCCAGCAATTGCACTACTAGGTATTTATCCAAAGGATACAGGTGTGCTGTTTTGAAGGGGCACATGCTCCCCAATGTTTATAGCAGTGATATTGATAGTAGCCAAACTATGGAAAGAGCCCAAATGTCCATCGACAGATGAATGGATAAAGAGAATGTGGTGTATATATACAATGGCATATTACTCAGCAATCAAAAAGAATGAAATCTTGCCATTTGCAACAATGTGGATGGAACTCGAGTGCATTATGCTAAGCAAAATTAGAGAAAGACAAATATCCTATGACTTCACTCAAATGTGGAATTTAAGATACAAAACAGATAAACATAAGGGAAGCAAAAATAATATAAAAATGGAGGGGGACACACCATGAGAGTCTCTTAAATATAGAGAACAAACTGACAGCTGTTGGAGGGGTGGTGGGTGGAGGGATGGGCTAAATGGGCAAGGGGCATTAAGGAAGACACTCGCTGGGAGGAGCCCTGGGTGATATATGTAGGGGTTGAATCACTGGACTCTACTCTTGAAATCATTGTTGCACTACATGCTCACTACCTGGATGTAAATTTAAAAAAATGTATGATCAACAATGATAACAATGGTAGTATGCCTTTTGTTTGTGTTAAATCCATATACTCACTGTGCCCCCCAAATTTTTCTTACAATTTGGAGGAACTTTTCTCTGCTAGGAGGGATTTGGAAACTTTTGCCTTAAAAACAATAAACTCAGCATAATACTATTCAAAATGTGGTTATGTCCTTCAGCTCACTATTCCACGTACAAATCCACAGGCTGTCTCCTTGGAGTCATAGGTAGGCTTCTGAGATCTCTGTTATTTTAGAATATGACATTTCCCCCTCCTTCCTCCCTTCTTACCTTCCTACCTTAAACCAGGTTCAAACTAGGCTCTGGAGTGTAGTGTATCATTTTGAGAGACAATGAATGCTACCAAAGTGACTACAAAATTATAGGGCCATTTCTGACTCTCTCTCTTTGCAGTTAACGTAGTGAAATTGTATAGTTAATGTTCCTAAAGAGTGATGGAGATGAAAAGCAATATCTGAGCGCTAAGTGTTATTACTAAGAGAAGAAGAAGGAGAATAACTCTTTTTATATGTGTCCTTAGCCACCCCATCCTAAACCTAATATGAGCATAGAATTTCATAACTTTAACAGTTCTTTTAATAATGTTCAATCAAATATGAAATTAGGAAAACGAGGCTCACTGACTGCTCCCACTCTGCCTGAGCTGATGTCTTAGGCAGAGTGTGGCTAATATTCTCTCGTTCCCATGAAGCTGACTGAGCCAACAGTATGAGAATTTCTTCAGTTCTGTCTGAGCTGTGGGGATAAATGGGGCACCACTGAGGAAAATTAATAGGCAGTAACTAAAATAGGTGTGAACAAGATAAAGCTTTGATGGGAATCCATGGTTTATTGCAGGCATGTTTTAAATTGTAAGCATTTGGAACGTCCCAGAGGAAAAGCAAGATCGTTTTGAGCCCCCTTTGGTTTTTAAGAAAGCCTGACAATGTGAGTTCTGAGCAGGCCATAATCTCTGACTCTTTGAGTGGTTTATGACCATAGTAATTCTAACACTTTGAACTTGTCAGGGCTAAAGGCAACAGGTAGGCAGATACAGTCTTCACTAGGAGGGTATGGTAGTGGTAAAATTATTTCGAGGTTGAGTTTTCACCAACGTACAATAAGCTGTTCGTGTCTCATTTTTATGCCCAGATAGAAAGAGATGTTTTTCCAGCTGATACATACAGAACAGTCCCACAGTCACTTAAATTATGCACAACACACTGAGGTCTGCTTTGCTGATCATAATTGCAACTCCCACCTGGTTCTTTTATGATTTAAATGCATCCTTTTGAGTCCCCCTCTGAAGACTGATTTACCATGTTGGGTCCTGCCAGTGCTGTGTAGCTTGAGGGAATGTGGCTGGGGTCATTGGAAACACTGCATGAGGAGCTTGGAGATTTGCAGTGGGAAAGACAGAGTAAATTGAGAAGAGATATTCAAGTTTAGATATCAAATTTAGATACGAATACTTGTGGCCCGGGATGTGTGATTCTCTTTTTTGCTAGCCTTCAGATAATAGGAGCCATTTGGTGGTGACGTTGGAGATGCCACGCATTTGTTGGTCAGCTATTAATTGAGTGCCTGCTATGTGCAAGGATCCATTTTATGGTACAGCAAATGTGACTAGAGTAGATTTTAGAAACCCAAATGTATAAAATGAACTATTATCCAGGTGCTAATGAGAAGGAAAGGGTCATTGTTTACACTGTCATAGGATTCTTGTTTTCTTTACATAAGAATCTCAGTCCTGTGATTCCCTATCCATGGCTTGCCTGACACCCTGGATAGTGAGTTATTGCAAGAAGTCCACAAATCCACATGTTCACCAAGAATAAGTAATAAACATAAATGTATTTACATGTAGGTGTTTACACATAAATAGATGGCTATTATTAAACATATGTGGATAATATTATAAAATTAAAAAATATCCATTGAAAACTGTTACCGAATTTAATTGCTTTTTAGCAATTGAACATTCTTTTCAATTAATTGGTAATTATTTATATATTGCCATCACATATTTGCATAATACTTTTATAGTGAAATCAATATTCATATTTTTTTATTTAAATATTTTTAAAGTGATTTATAAATAAGAACAAATTATTATATACTTACCTACATATTTAACATTTCCAATGCTTTTAATTCCTTCGTGTAGTTTGTGATATCTGTTTGGTACCATTTTCCTTCTGCCTGATGGACTTCATTTTATGTCTTTTTATTCTTTTTTTGTTTTTAAATTAAAAATAAGTTTATTTATTTTTGAGAGAGAGAGAGAGCACAAATGGGAGAGGAGCAGAGAGAGAGGGAGACACAGAATCTGAAGCAGGCTCCAGGCTCCAAGCTGTCAGCACAGAGCCTGATGTAGGCTCGAGCCCACGAACTGGGAGATCATGACCTGAGCTGAAGTCGGACCCTTAACCAACTGAGCCACCCAGGCACCCCTGTATTTCTTTCTTTCTTTCTTTCTTTCTTTCTTTCTTTCTTTCTTTCTTTCATTCTTTCTTTCTTTCTTCCTTTCTTTCTTTCTTTTGAGAGAAAAAGAGAGGGGGGAGGAGCAGAGAGAGAGGGAGAGAGAGAATCTTAAGAAGGCTCCATACCCAGCATGGAGCCCAACGTGGGGCTTGATTTCATGACTGTGAAATAATGACCTGAGTGAAAAATCAAGATTCAGAGGCTTAATCAACTAAGCCACCCAGGTACCCCCATTTTACATTTCTTATAGCATGTGACTGCTGGTAATGAATTCTTACAGGTTTTTTTTTTTTCCATAAAGTTTTTATGTTGCCTTTGTTTTCAAAAGATATCTTCACTGGGTATAGAATTCAAGATCGACTTTTCCTCTTTCAGTGCTTGAAAGATGTTGCTTTACCTTTGTTCTGGTTTTCTGCTGTTGGTTCACAACCCTCTTAGGCACTTCCTAGCTATAACCTGAAACTGGTCCCTGTACATGGAGGTCTAGAGATGAAAGAAAGACGCAGGCCTTTCAGGTTGGTAGGTGTAAGTTTTAATACACAAAGGGAACTTATATATAAGGCTTATCTTGGGCAGCAGCAAGTAAAGTAGATCCCCATGCCCACCTGCCAAATCTTAAAAGTTTATACAGCAGCCTTAACTGGGTTCAATCACATATACCATCTAGATGTTATCAGCACCACATCACTATCTCAAGGCTATGTCCTTGGGACAAATTCTGGGAGCAGGGAAGGGAAGTGGAACCCACATTCCTAGGATAGGGGAAGAGGTGAGGAGCCTCCAATTGCCAGGATCCAGCTCAAGGGTCAACCAGTGGTCGTATCTTTTTGATGACTTCTCCAACATCTGTCAACCATCATTTTTATCTTTCTTCCTTTGTACTTCATGTACTTTTTGTTCTCTGAGTGCTGTTAAGGTTTTTCTCCTTATCATTGGTTTTAGGCAGTTTGATTATGATGTGCCTTGGTGTTCTTGTTTGGGGTTCATTGAATTTGTTGGAACTGTGGGTTTATTGTTTTCATCAAATTTGGGGAATTTTTGGTTGTTTTTTCTTTAAGTACCTTTTTCTTTTCTCCTTCCTTCTAGAACTCCAATTACACATAGATTAGACTGCTTAAAGTTATTTCAGGGTTACTGATGCTCTGTTCATTTGTTGCTCCCAGTATGATGTCTGTGCTGCATTTGGAATAATTTCTATTGCTGTCTTTAAGTTCATGAATATTTTCTTCTGCGGTGTCTAATTTACTGGCAAAATGGTGTATAGTAATCCCTCTTCTAACTCAGCATGCCTGTCTTCTGGTTCCCCTGTGCTAAGGCAACTACTGTTACCAGTTTATTGGGTACTTTTTCAGTGATAATGTATACATTTAAAAACATAGAGATAAATACTCCTCCCCCTCCTCCCATAGTAGCATACCATGTACACTACTGTGCACTGTGCTTTCCTCTTTATAGGGTACTTAAAGATGTTTCCATATAGATAGGCTGCATTCTTTTGAAATGACTATATAATGTTTCTTTTGTAGATACATCATCATTTATTTAAATTCAGGTTTTAGGGTTTTTGTTTGTTTTGTCTTGTTTTTATTTGTTTTGAAGAGAGACAATTAGTTTAAAGTCCATATGTGAGTGAGTTTTTAGGCTCATTAATAGCAGAATCCTCAGTTTTAGTAGTTTTTACCTTCTTTTCTCTGATGAGTTTCAGGGAGGCTACCATATGTCTACTCTCATCATATTATTTCATGCTTCATCTTTCTCTTGGTATCATAAAGTGGAGCGTGTCTTACGCTGGAACAAAAGGTGGGCAGGCATATGGTAGACAGCTCTGGAAGCTGGGAAGCCTTGATTACTCCTTTCATGTAGCACTGAGAGTCTTACTGCTCTCCCTAAGCAGGTGTGTGGAACTCGGCCAGTTCTAGCTTCATTCCCCTCAACATCACCATAAATCACTGGGAGACTGATGTATTTCACTGTGAGAGAGGTAAGGTAATGCTCAACATGGTAGCTCTGGAGAGAATGAAGGCAAACCCCAGAGAGAATCAGAGATGTGTGAAAGAGAGAAGCAATGTGTGTTTGCATGTCGTTGAACCCCAGTCCTAGTCACTGACATTCCCGAAGTTGGATTGTCATGCTGCTCTTTCTTTAATTCTCGAGCTTTTCATCATTTGCTTAAGTAGGTGTAATTTATTTTTATCTCATTTTATTTCTAAAGATGACTTTAGCAGCAAGGGGCCTATCTATTATGGTCTGAATTGTGTTCCCCCCACCTCCAAATGTATGTTTTGAAGGTCTAACCCTCAGTATCTTGGAATGTGACTGGATTTGGAGATGGAGTCTTTGAAATGCTAAGTTGAATTGAGGTCATTATGGTGCACCCTGATCCAATCTAATTGGTGTCCTTGTAAGAAAGGAAAATTGGACAGAGAGAGAGAGACACCAGGGATACATGTGCATAGATGAAAGGCCATGTGAGGACATACCAAGAAGGTGGCCATTTGTAAGCAAATGAGAGGGGTGTCATTAGTTAACCCTGCCAACATCTTGATCTTTGACTTCCAGCATTCAGAACTGTGAGAAAATAAATTTCTGTTGTTTAAGATACCCGATCTGTGGTATTTTCTTATGGCAGCCTCAGCAGGCTAATACACCATTTAAAAGGGCTTAAACTCTAGAGAAAGTAATTAGCTTGCATAACCAGCAGCCCAGAGACAAGGCAGCTCCAGGGTTGGTTAATTTAGCCACTTGGTGTTGCCATCAAGGAGACAGGTTTTTCCATCTTTTTACTTTGCCCTTTGTCTCAGTTACTTTTGCTCCCTGAACAATCTCCTTCAAAATGTAGTGGTGTGTAAATCCATTTTATTATGCTCATGGATTCTGTGGGTTGGGACTTTTGACAAGGCATAGCAGGGATGGTTTTTTTCTGCTTCATGATTCTGAGCCTTCAGCTGGGTCTCATGAAAGGCTGGAGGTGACTTAAACAATGGAAGGTGACTCTCACAGCTTGGAGCTGGGACAGCAGGGGCTGGAAACCCCACGTCCTAGATGGCTGGAAACTTGGGATGCTGGAGGATACCTTTGCTGAAATTGTCAGTTGGAAAATGTACACTTGGCTTCTTTAGCGTGATGGCCTCAGAGAAGTCAGACATCTTGCGTGGTGAATGCCTTTCCTCAGAAGGAGCATGCCAAGAGGTCATTTCAAGAGAAATAGGCAGAAGTTGCATGGCCTTTTATGACCCGGTGTCACTCCTGTCAAATTCTATTGGCTGAAGTATTCAAAAGCCCTCCTGGGTTCCAGAAAAGATTGCATAGATATCATCTCTTCTGAGAGGAATGTCAAAGAATTTTCAGTCATTAAAAAAAAAATTCCACTCCACACTCAACATGTGAGCTGGTTCCCCTGATGGCTGTTAAGAGAGCAGTGACATTTCTACACATCCTGATCTTATGCGTCAACCTCCAGAGGCAGAAAAATAGAACATTTTCCAATGGCTCCATCAACAGGCTTCTTCTCATGTCTCGTGGCCAGAATTGTGTCAAATGTCCCTTCCCAGGTCAGCCATTACCAAAAAGAACATAATTAACTGTAATCAGCTCAGCCAAGTCAAGATATACCCCTCCTGGGCTAAAGATAAGATGATTTTTCTTGTGTATCAGGTCTCATGGATGTAGGCAAATATTCCTCAACCTGGGGTTCTGCCACCACAGAAGGGCCTCAGGAGAGAATGGATTTGGGTGAGTGACTAACAGTGTTTGTCTAAACTTCCAGTAAGGATAGTCTGGCCCAATTAGGAAGCATAGAAGAAAGAACATAAAGATGGCTTTTATTATTTCCATAGACTAAGACCCCCCAAAAAGACCACACTTTGAAGTCTTTATTACTCTTGCCTGCTCTCCAATTTTCTCACTCTTGTATTTGGTCCTTCTCTCCCCTTACCACTCCACAGAGATCCATTACAATTTTTAGTACCAAGAGCAAATGACTCTGTTCTTGGGAAATCAGATGATGGCACAAATAGCGTGTTCCTAAAGCAAATGTGACAGTTCCAATAGGGATCCGGTCCCCAGATGGGGTCATGAGAACCCAATGTGACAGCGACAATGCATCTCTGATTCCCCATAATAAGTATAACAGCCTCTGAGAATATCTCAACAAGGACTAGGTTATAAATGATTGATTAATAAGTGAACGAGTGCTGTACAGATCTCCACAGGCCACTGCTAAGTTCTGCTAGGAGCCATAATATCCCATCTAACATGCTCTTATCACTGAGCTCACAGAGGGAGGCCTGATTTTTATGGAACAAGGTCAGGGACTGTGATGTTCTCCATGACTCACATTGGTAAAGTCCCACAGAAAAATGGGATTTTCTAACCTGGGCCTATGAAATGAAAAAGTTTTTAGTGTGTGTGTGTGTGTGTCTGTATGTGTCTGCCTCTGTGTCTGTGTTTGTAAGTGCCTGTGTGTGGGTTGCTATGTGTGTATGTGTCCCTGTGTGTGTCTCTTTGTGTGTCTGTGTGTATGCATCTATGTATGTGCATCTCTTTGTGTCTCTCTGTGTGTCCTTCTGAGTCTGTGCCTCTGTATCTCTTGTTGTATGTCTTTCTCTCACTCTCTGTTAAAGTGTGTGTGTATGTGTGTATGTATCTCTTTCTTTGTGGATATCTTTCTATGTGTAGGTTTCTTTTTTTTTTTTTTTTGAGCTTGTTTATTTATTTTGAGAGGGAGTGTAAGTGGGGGAATGGCAGAGACAGAGGGAGAGGGAGAATCCCATACAGGCTCCATGCTGTCTGCATGGAACCTTATGCAGTGATTGATCCCACAAACTGGGAGATCATGACCTGAGCTGAAATCAAGAGTCGGATGCTTAACCAACAGAGCCACCCAGGTGCCCCTCTGTGTGTAGGTTTCTGTGTGTAGTACATCCTGTTCCGCATGAGTATATGTATAAGTGCAGATGCATCTTTGTGTATCTCTTTCTGTGTGTGTGTATGTATCCTGGTCTGCATGAGTGGGTATGTATATGTACGCATGCACGTGTGCAAGTGTGTATGCATGTGCATGCACGTGTGTGTGTGAGCTCCAGTGGGGCTAAGGGAGGAAGCATTATATCTTGAAGCTAAGGCTCTGTCACCCTGGGAAATGTAGATGAATAGGATGCAGTGTGGTGTTGGCCACAGAAGGGTGTGGAGTGACAGCGAGGCAACCTGGATGTGCAACCCAGTTTTTCCTTTCACCCGCTGGGTGATTTTCTGTGATTCATTTCAACTCTCTGGGCCTTCGTTCTCTTGGAGCTAATACTACTTGCTTAACTTAGCTCACAGGGATTTTCTGAAAATGAAATAGTAATGCAATTTAGAATGCTTTCAAAAAAGTTAAAAGCACAATAAAAAGAAAGGCATTAAATGGATTAACATTTGACTTGATTCAGAGAAGGCCTCTATGTTCAAGATATGCATGGAAAGGGCACTTTGATTCAAATCTAAATCTTTGGTTGATAGATCACAGGACTTGAGCCAAATGTGCAGCTACATGGGAAGAAGGGAGAAAAATCTGCTTAATTTAAGAAGGGCACTGTGTTGTAAGTGAGTATAGGCAAAGAAGGGTCATTTTGAATGCTGATCCTGATCAAGTAAAGGTGGCTGCCCAGAACGTGATGTGGACGAGCTTTCAGAAGTCACATCCTGGTTGTGGAGAAATGGGAACACTCTTGCACTGTTGGTGAGAATGCAAACTGGTGCAGCCACTCTGGAAAACAGTGTGGAGGTTCCTCAAAAAATTAAAAATAGATCTACCCTATGACCCATCAATAGCACTGCTAGGAATTTACCCAAGGGATACAGGAATGCTGATGCATAGGGGCCCTTGTACCCCAATGTTTATAGCAGCACTTTCAACAATAGCCAAATTATGGAAAGAGTCTAAATGTCCATCAACTGACAAACGGATGAAGAAGATCTGGTTTGTATATACAATGGAATACTACGTGTCAATGTGAAAGAATGAAATATGGCCTTTTGTAGCAACGTGGATGGAACTGGAGAGTGTGATGCTAAGTGAAATAAGTCATACAGAGAAAGACAGATACCATATGTTTACACTCTTATGTGGATCCTGAGAAACTTAACAGAAGACAATGGAGGAGGGGAAGGGGGAAAAAAGTTAGAGAGGGAAGGAGGCAAACCATAAGAGACTCTTAAAAACTGAGAATAAACTGAGGGTTGATGGGGGGTGGGAGGGAGGGGAAAGTGGGTGATGGGCACTGAAGAGGGCACCTGTTGGGATGAGCACTGGGTGTTGTATGGAAACCAATTTGACAATAAATTTCATATTAAAGTAAATTAAAAAAAAAAGTCACATCCTGGTAAGAGTGATGAGAGCATTAGTGGTACCTGAGGAAGAGGGACATGCGGCTTGCTGGCCACGGGCTTATCACCCCTCCCAGCGCTGGAAGGAGTCCGTAGCAGACTTGGAGCCTGACACAGGCTGGTGTCTTGCATTTGCTGAAAGTTTTGCAAGTTTTGAAGTCAGTAAGCTTCCTTTCTCTCACGCCACCTTGGTGTCCCTTCCTAGCTGTATTTGACGAAAATTTAATTTATTTCTGTTATGTGAAAGTGTAAGTAACTTTATGTTAATTCATGGATAGATTTATGCAAAATGGTATAAATTCGGGACCTTACTGGGATTGGGGAAAAAGCGATGATTTAGGTTGTCACCATGAGTGCGAGACATCTTCCGTACTCTGCCACTTGAATGTCACCTCTCTGTGGCTGGGTTTTGTCACAAGTTAAAAAAAAATTCTCTGATTTTTCACTTGCTCCCCAGAGTCCAACTGAGCTCTTAAGAAAGTTAGAGACAAATGGCACTGGAGAAACCCCTAACACTTCTGTGTTTGTTCCCTGTGTGTTAAATATTTCCTTGCCTCCCCATTCCTTACTTCTTGAACTCCATAGGTCTTCCCACGATACCTTCATGACTCAGCACATGCTGCAGGGACTTAATTTTCTTTTCTGATGCTCCTTCACCTAGACCTGTTGACTTGAGTGTATAAATTTCTTCTCCCTTTTTCTGAATGAATAATTGTTGTTATTTTGTGTAGGTGAGCATGTGTGTGTGTGTTGGCCTCAGCGATCAGTCACCTCTATTATTGATTCCTTACAAAAGTCAATAAGGAGAGAAATGCTGTTCAAATAGATTTCATGCGTCTTTCTTTTTTTTTTCAATTTTGGGGATCTAGAGGCAGAAATGTAGGCTGGATGACAGTATAATTAGGAAATTGAACATCGTTTTCTAGTCAAGTGATTGATTTCATTCAGTACTTTATCTGGGCACTGCTCTAGGCACTAGGGACTCGAGGAGAACCATGACAAACCTGATCCCTCGTCTTGTTTTGTTGGAGAGAGATACAACTTAACACACAACTGCAAATGGATATGGCACTGGGCTATGAGCATGCACAGCAGGGGCATGTAAAGTAGCTAAGGCTGGGGGTGGGGTGGGTGATGGGCAAGGATGGCTTGTAGAAAAGAGTACTGTTTAAGCTAAGGCTGAAGGAATGAGGAAGGCATTGCTAATACAAAAGGAGCATAGGAAGGGCAGAGACAGCATGTGGGAAACACTGGAGCATGGAAAGAATTGGCATATGCAAGAAACATGGACATGTTCAGAGAGGCTTGAGTGTGAGGTGTGATAGATAGGAAATGTGGCTGTAGAGGTAGCCAGGTCATATGACCTTGAAAATTTCCTTAAAGACTTGAGATCCATGCTTCTCAAACTTTAATGTGCTTATGAATCACCTGGAGATCTTGTGAAAATGCAGATTTGGATTCAGAAGGTCTGGAGTGAAGCCTGAGATTCTGCATTTCTTTTTTTTTTTTAAGTTTATTTTTGAGAGAGAGAGAGAGCGAGCAAGAGAACACCTGCGTGTGAGCCAGGGAAGGAGGGTAGAGAGAGAAGGGGAGAGAGAATCCCAAGCAGGCTTTGCACTGTCTGTGCAGAGCCCAATGCGGGGCTCAATTCCATGAATTGTGAGACCATGACCTGAGCCAAAACCAAGAGTCAGGTGGGTAACCGATTTAGCCATCCGGGCGCCCCAGATTCTGCATTTCTAACAAGCTTCTTTCTAGGTGATACTGGCACCCCCGCTCTACGGATCACACTTTGAGTAGCAAGGTTGCTGACTCTCTCCTACGGGCAGTGGCAAGATCGTGGAAGAGTTTTAGGTGGGAGAATGAAATGACCTAATTGTGTGGTAGGAATATCCCGTTTCTAGCAGCATGATGAATGGATATCAAGTGAACAAACCTAGAAAATGGAAATCAGTGAAGCAGTGGTGGGCACTGACTGTGACTCATTCCTTAACCCTGTCCTGCTTAAGGGCCTGCAGTAACAGTGCCGTCCATTTCTGCCTTTTCCATTGGGCAGTAGCTCCTTTGTGGTGGGGTGTGGGCAGTGTAGGGCATGCCAGCACAGCATCGTGCTTCACAACTTGGTCCTTGGGGTAGCCTGAGTCTGGATTCAAGTCCTGACTCCATTACTCCCTTGTTGCTTAACCTCTCAGAGACTCCGATGTCACGTTGGCTGCAGATGGAGAATGATGCCTGCCACATTGTTGAGAGGATTAAATGAGATAATGTGGATAAAGTGCTTAGCCCTACACCGGACATTCACTGATTATCAAAAAATCCATAGTGAGCGCTTGCTCCAGTGCGTTAGGCTTTGGGGATTCAGCCATGAACAAAGTGGATTCGGTCCCTGCCCTCTTGAAACACTTGATAGATGGTAGTAGTAACTGCTTATTATTCTCAGCAATAACTCTGCCGTTAGTACATTCGTTTTGTGCTTGGAGACTGAGCATGAAGCTCCAGCGGCGACTTGTACAGACAGTAAGCCCTCAGCACCTTCTAGAACAAGTTGTGGAGATAAATACTCTATTCCATACCTTCAGTTTAATTGATCCTTCAAGCCGTGGCAGCACTTTAAGCTTAATCACCCACAACACTGGAGCAAGGATACTTGAGGTCTAACATCATTTTCCAGCTCAGTAATCTATATGTGTCTGACCCTGCAACATTACATTTAACTGTTTTCAAAGGCTTGGGAGGGTGTATGCATGGCTCATCCTTAACCAGTGGCTAGATATGGCCCAAAATACCCATGTGAAAGAACTTCTTGGGTTTTGAGGCTGTAGATTTTCAAGTGAGGAATTGAACTGCTGAACCCTTGAGACGGAGGACAAAAGATAAGAGGAGTGTAAAGGTGGCAATGGAAGGAAGAACGGCTGGTAGTCTTTGGCATGGCGGATGTGACCTGAACCAGGGAAAGCTTTGGTGGGCTCTCGAGCCTTCCACAACAGGTCCAGCTGCAAAGGATCTTTGGTTGTAGACTCCAGCTACTTAAGGAAATGGGAATTTACTGGAAGGTTATGGGAACTGGATTCTATATGAGAAACTATGGGAAGTTCTCAGGTTACAAGATAGGCTGTTGGAACAGCTTTGGGAAAGGGCAGGAACCAAGCAGGACTCAAGAAGCCTGGGCAGTAGGAACAACATCAATGCTTTGTGGCAGTAAGAGGCTGATGTACCATCAACTCTTCCTTCTCTGCAGGGAGGGAAGGACTCCACAGTCTAGATGTTGTTCTAAACTCAAAGTCCCAGAAGAAGGTCTACCTGGTTGAGCATAGGCTGTGGGTCTGCTCCCTGGCTGTTTTGAGACCAGGGGCATGGTGGGGGTGGAGGTGGGGTGGGGGTGGGGGGAAGGTTCTGGTGACTTCAGCTTTTGTATTGAGAGGTGGGGGCCTGGAATTACCTTCTCTCCATTATACACAAGGGTGTGGTGATAAAGGAAATTGCACTGTGATGAAGATGGAGGAAATGGGTGTAGGCACCTGTAGCATGTAGAATGACAAGGTTGATTACTTATTAGTGAAGAGTCACCTTGACACTATTTTTTCCTTTGGGGTTTGTGGAAATATACCTTGCCTTTCTGGGATCTCCCAGGCAGCTCCTCCATTATCCATGTTCCTGTCATGCTTTATTTCCCATTGTTAGCTCTTTCACACTGTATTGTGGGTATTTGTTCATGATCCCACTTCCGAAACAGCATGGGACAAGGGACAAGGGACTGGGACTGACCTGATATGTGTCTGCATTTGTAGGCTTGGCCAAGAGCTTAATACATAGAAATATTTGATGAATTATAGCTTGTGGAAACAAATACCTGTGGGTTTCTTACTGGGCATAAAATCATAAGAAGCTAGGAATTTTAAGGGATACATTTTTTTGTGTGGAAAACTTTTAACCATCATTTTGTAGCATGTACCTGTTTAAAACTGACTCCACTTGGGGTGCCTGGGTGGCTTAGTTGGTTAAGTGTCTGACTTCGGCTCAGGTCATGGTCTTATGGTTCTTAAGTTCGAGCCCCCGCATCAGGCTCTGTCCTGACAGCTTAGACCCTGGAGCCTGCTTCTAACTCTGCGTCTCCCTCTCTCTCTGTCCCTCCCCCACTCACACTGTCTCTGTCTCTCTCACTTTCTCAAAAAAATAAATAAACATTAGAAAAAAATTTAAAACTCATTCCACATAAGTATGCTGCTTTGAAAGTGTGGAGTCATAGAGAGTAAAGCACTGGGACTTATACATCCTGCATATTTCAGCTTTTATTCACTTGATGATTGAAGAATGTTCTCTTTCACAAAAACCGTCTTCACATAGGAAAGTTCTTTGCCTTGTTTAAATTAGTTTCTTTGTCTTGTTTAGTATCAGTTGAATATTTTCTCTTTAATCTATTTAATATTATCCTGCTCTCCAGGATATTTTGTATTTTTGCAAATCCTGTGGTCTTTGCTGGGGTCCAGCTCCATACTTCTAAGAAAAGACTTGAATTGTTTGGGGGCATTTGCAGGCGTGGTAAATTTAGCTGCAGTGGCCAAGTACAAATAAATTATTTCAGAGTCGACTTTCATTCGTAGATAATCTCATTTATAGGTAGAGGAATTTCAGATTCTGGATTTTATCATAACATTAGATCCTCCTATCCCTTCCCCTCCCCTCTAGTGAGATGATTGGCGAAGGGTTGTGCAGAATTGAGACATCTGTGATCCTAGACTTCTGCCTTCTTGGTCTAGTCAGAGCAGGCAATGAAAACTGACTGTTACAAGTGTAGAAGAAATGTGTTGAAAGAGCATAGGGAAATCCCCGCAGTGGCCTGAAAGCCTGCAGAACTGGGGAGCCAGAACTAAGGTTAGAATTGCAGCCACAGAACTAACCTGGTGAGTCCCCAAGGCTGCTGTCCCTGCCCCTGGACACCACAGACCCCTATGGTTGTGGCTAATGCACCAACACCACTGACCCTGCTTCCCCTGAGAACGTGGTAGTTTTTGCTACCACTTGCCTGCAGGAGGGATTTTTCACAATCGCGGCTTTTCTACACCTGTAGCTGCTGTTTCAAAGTCCTAGGTGGGACTGTTGGAGCAGATGGGACTAGACCATGTCCCATATCCTGCCTTCAAAGAAGGTTGGGAAGGCAAGCTTCACATTTTCAGGCTGTGCCTTGTAACAGGATGCTTATAGTGGAGGAAATTGCCCAAACACAGGAAAGAATTTCATTGCTGGGCCACCAAAATAAAAATGCTCAAGATGTTTTCATTTTAAGCCATTTTTGGTAATAAAAATATCACTTCCTTGATGTTTTAGGTTCGGATATTAGATTCTGATATTTAGATTCTGGTGACTTTAGCTTTTGTATAAGGAGGCGGGCGCCTCAAATTACCTTCCCTCTGTTATACACAATGGGGGGGCCTGGGTGGCTCAGTCAGTTGAGCATCCATTTCTTGATTTCAGTGATTAGGGTCATGGGATTGAGCCCCATGTCTGGCTCTGTGCTGAGTGTGGAGCCTATTTAAGATTCTCTCTCTCTCTCTCTCTCTCTCTCTCTCTCAATCCATATGCCCCTCTCTCCCACTTGTGCTCTCTCTCTCTCTCTCTCTCTCTCAAATCAAGTAAGATTAAAAAAAAATGTTTGGTTGGTTCAGCACAATGACATGGGTGGATGGAAGACCATGATGGATTCCACCATCTCTGTCATTTCCTTGAGTATCTGAATGAAATGTCTATGGCTACGAGGCAAGGTTACATAGAATTTAGGACAGAAGGCTTTAATCCAGGCTTTGCCATTTACTAGACTTCAAAGACATTATTTAATCTCTCTCACGCCTCAGTTTCCTCATTTGTAAACTGGGGATTTCCTTATCATATACCTCATACTTCAGGTTCTTAAGAGATGACATCTGTACATCTCTTGGGACTATGCTAAGTATATTCTAGTCCTTATGACCAACTTAGAGAAGTCGAGTTTGAGGACTGGCCAGAAGAGTAAAAGTGCAAGGCCTGCTGATGTCCAGAATGTACTAGATGTATGCCTTCAAGGCTAATCTGGGGAAAGGAGGTCATAGTGAAAGTTGAAGTGAGTGACCTCCATCCAACAAGAGGGGCAAATTATGATATGTACCTGGCCACAGGTGCCTGAGAATACAATCTGCTTTCAGAGTAAATTAAATGGGAAAAGACCCAGTGATCTCAAGTTGTAGACCCATCTTGAGGCCCCTCTGCTCAGTTTAGAAACAGATTAGAGATGAGGCAGTGTAGGGGAAAGGGTTTAATCCCAGTTTATAGACTTTTTGTGGGGAAACTTCTTTGCAGAATTAAAAAGGCGAATGTTCTCAGATACAGATGATCTCAACAACCTTTATTTAGGTTGGAATTCTGGGGAAGTCATCAATCTTTGGATCTATGCATACTTCTATTTTTGTTCCAGTTACCCAGCAAATAATAAAGAGTTTTATTTCTGCTAAGTGCTAATTTAAGAAGCATCTCTTTTAAAAGCTATTTTTTTGGGGTAAAAATATGAAAGATACAGTCAGTGCATCTAATGGATGCACATTTTCTAATGGGAAATGATCTGTTGATGTTGGATGACTCACCTCTTCAGGTATGTTATCAGTTTTATTATTATTTAGCATTTTTTGCTAAATTAGGAATGAGAATGAATCATCCAAAAAAGTAAGATTCTAAGAGATGCACCTACATTTGTTTCCCCATAACTGAGGATCATTTGAGTTTATGTAAGATGTTATTTCAGTGTTAGCACATCACCTCTAAAGGTGCTGCACTTAAAGCTGGGTTGATTGTAAAAAGCACCATTTAGATGTTTCCATGGAGGGATTAAAGGCGGAATATGTACATACTGGTCACCCAGGGAGAGGTTGATATAGTCATTTACCTTTTTAATGGAAGCAGGGGATGTAATTAACAACCGTTTGCATGTAACAGTTGAATATTTCATGGTGGTGACAATGATTCATCCCTGCTTCCTACAGCAACTAGAGGAAAATTAAACCCAGATCTTATGACTCTCAGGCAACTATAGAATATGCAATTCAAAATGTATCCCATCTACTGTCCCACTAGCTCACATTCCTGTGTTCCTCTAATGCTCATCCTCCTGTCTCAAGCAGCAGTTTTCACTCTGCATTGCTTTTCACCAGGGGCCCCCTAATTTACAGAGGGAGCTTGGTTAGTATACTGAAGGCAAATAGGTTTCAACTCTTAGGTTTAACCTGACATCCATTGATAGTGGCTTCTAAATAAGGTGAGATGGAGGGCAGTGGTTGATTAGTAATGCCTGCTGTGGATTAGAGAGGGCAGAGAGTCATCACTTTGCCAACCTCAACCAAGGTGAGGATTGCAAGATGAGCAATTGGGTCTGGACTTGCCTTAGCCATAATGTACTATAAGACTTTGGACAAATCTCAGCATTACAGTTTTCTTAAATGCCACTTTGGGGAAGGGAGATAAATAGTCTATCATACAAAATTCACAAGTCTGTCATAAAGATCAAAACAGATATAAAAGTATAGAAATCTCTATAATGCATTGTTACCTTCCCATTCTGAAGGACATATAGATCTAGATAAATAAGATTTGGATCTACTGTAAACATATTTATCTATTTCTCTTACTAGTGTGGAAGGAATAAGGAGAGTTTGGAATCCTTTAGAGGCAATGGGAAAGCTATAGAAGGTTAGAAATGGAAGGGCCTTAGGTATTATCTAGAAAAACAATTTCACATTTTTGAAAAATATGTGGAACTCCCTTTTCTAAAAACCCCTATGGCACCCAATACAGTAAACCAGTAAGTGGTGCTATCCTGTTGGAAGCTCCTTTTTCCTTGCTAGGCTTCCCAGATTCTTAGTGTAGAGTAAGCACTATTAAATATGTTTGAATTCAATTAGGTGCCCCACATATCTTTAGAAAGTGGTAATTAAAATGTTCCTAGCCTTACCAATGGTGTCTTGGACCTTGACCTCCAGTATATGTGTGACCAAATTCCCCTCCTTGAGGAGGAGAAGAGGATGTATTTGTGTGAGATATGAATGACAGAGTGCCTGGTATGGGGGCAAAAAAAAAAAAAAAAAAGACTTACGTGTGAGAGGAAACCCACTCATAATTGTTTGATAAACACGAGGGCATAAAAATCAGCTATTCCATTTGAAAAGCCTTGAGTGGATTGAGTTGTTTGTAGTGCACCTTTGTCTTTTGCCCTTCATCCATCCGACAAATATTTATTGGGCATCTAATGTGTATCAGGCATTCTTTACTGAGGATATAACTCTGGGCAAAACCAATGAGTTCCTTGTTTTCACGGAACATGTATTTTGTTGGGAGAGGCCGAATAAACACAGATTAAAACAATTTCAGATGGTGATATGTGTAATAAGAATAGCGCTTTCATACAAAGAAACTGAGCGTACAGCTTATAGATAGCAAGTGCTCCATACTTGTTAAATGAATCAATAAAGGCTTTTTATTGGTCACTAGTGGCCCCAGACCACAGGATGACAGTAGGTGCTCTTAAGAATGTGAGGAGTAGAACCATATCAATTGTAATCTTAGAGTTCCCAGAGGGCACAAGAGAAACTTCATTTGCCTGATTGAATGGGAGTTTGGCTCAGAGGATTGTGGCTAGAGCTTTTTATTTCCTTATGTTTCTGAGCTCTTTGGCAATGTTTCCACACCTATAGCAATGTCGTAAAAGCTACTCTGTCTTCACGATAACGGAGCACAGAGGAGTTGCCTCAGGAATTTATAGCCACTGGAGGAGGGGCACTGGTATAGCCAACTTATAACAAAATAACTTTAATAAATTTTGTTGACTGAGGAAAAGCAAAGCATTTTCCAGATCTAGAAAACAAATCAGAATGGGTAGGACTCAGAGCTGGGAGAAGGTGGTTATAGGAGAGAACACAAAGTTGAGAAGAGAAGGGGGAGAAGCAGCCAAACAAAGGAGCCGGAGCAGCCAAACAGGATGCAAAGCTGGTTTCATCTGGACCGTGATTACCCACCCCCATATGGGAATGAAAAGGGGAATAAAATACCCCATGTGAAATGTGTTTCAAAAATGCAGAGTGCACAAAAAGAACCATCAATCTGACCCCAAAAAGAGAGGCCTTCGAAATGAGGCATTTCTCATTTGTGCTCCTTGAAAAATTGACTCGTGACGTCCACAGAAACAGTGTTACAGAGTTGTGAAGCATCTGTCCTGTGCCCAGTGCCCACCATCCCTTTCTTCCAGGCCTGGGCATATCTCTGTAGGTCCAGGCCTTCAGTTGAGAGGGAAGACAAGAAATAAACACCTTTTTCCTCTTTGTGTCAGCTGGGCGAGCTGCATGGCCCCCTCCACCCTGGCCTGTCCTGGCTGTCATACAGGCAGGGAGGCTGGTGGGGAGGTCTTGGGACTTGTGTGTTCAGCCTTGTCTGGGTTGCCAGGTGAGGCAAACCAGAAGGTCAGAGGGAGGCATATGACAGGAGGAAAAAATGGAGCAGCTGTTCTGGCTTCTCCTTACCTTTCAAATGTGGTCAAATCTCATCATATCTCCCCCCAACACTGTGAAACTCCAGAACATTCTGAAACCCCAGAAGCCTGTGGAATATGAAAGTGTTTGGATTTACCAAACCATTTCCCATCTTGTTTAGAGGTCTCCTGTATCCTGCTGTGTTGGCTTTGCATGCCCTTTGCTGGTCGTTCTCTCCACATTGTCTGCCTTGTGTCCTTGGATCATCCTGTGAAGCATACCCTCCTAGGGTCAAAATCTTTGCTTGGCTGCCTCCCATTCACCCCTTGGGATCCTCAACCAGGTTTGGTGCTTCTCCCATTGTTTTCCCAATCTTAGCACTTGCCACACGTGTCTGTTTAATTTTTGTTTTCTCCTCCCTCAGGGTTGCAGAAACAGAGAAGTTCTGTCTTGCTCACCATTGCCTCTGCAGGACTTGGCACAGTACTTGCCATTCATTCATTTGCCCAGTGGATGAATCGATGGCCAGCCCGTTCCATGACGAGCCATCTTCTGTTTCATTTCCTCATCTGTGAAATCAAGCACCTTCTTTCCTTGGGTCACAGAGTTTCCTTGAGAGCCAAATAAAGTGAGGAACACTTTTTTTTTTAAGAGTACAAAAGCCTATGTAAATCTGTAAGGTTGTGTTAAATGTTATTCTGAGTGGGAAGATGACGTGTGAGGCACCCCTTTTGTTTGCTGTTCATTCCTGCTCTTCAGACATAAATACGGGTCAGTGTCTAAATGCTGTCTTTTCAGAGGGAAGATTGACAGAGACAAACTCTCCTCTCTGCTCCTGTCAGGGTAATGGGCGCCTACTGAGGCGCTCATCTTAATTTATCTAATAGAGGGCATTTGCCTCCTGCACACTTATTGTTTTGATTTATTCAGCAGGCTTGCCATGATTAAGGTGTCCTCTTTGTTATTAAGATAAAGACTGACCTTTTCTTTTTCGAGGTGAATGACTGATGAAAGATATATATATTAATTTAATTTAATTTAATTTAATTATTATTTTTTGCTACCCATTCGGATTCATTGTATGGTTTCTATCCAGAGACCAACATGTTCTGATTTAATATCAAAATCTTTTTGCAAAAGGCTCAATGGTACTGAGATTAAATCTAGAACTAACCAATGCACCCAAGGGATGAGGAGAGAGATTATTTAAACAGACTCATTATAAAGTAGAGCTACTTCACAGAGGGGCCTGGAGGTGAGGGGGTGTGTTTTACACTGGAAATGTTCACGCAGAGGTTGGATGATCACCGAGCTAGATGCTTGGAGGAGCAGATGTGGGTTCTAGTCTTGTTTCCGTGAAAACAGCAGCAACACAAAAGTAGGAGTTAATTCTTACCAGTTGCTTACTTTGTGCCAACAGGGAGGGCGCCATTTTATGTGTGCTTCCTTACTCTTCAAAGAGGCACAGCTAGGTGTTCTTTGCTCCCTTTGCCACTCTGTTGCTGTGTGACTTTGGACTGGTCCTTTCTTTACCTCTCTGAGCATCAGTTTCCTCACTTAAAAGTCGAATTAGGTAGCTCCTCCAGCTTGGTCGTGTGATTTTCCCCACCCACCCATCCTTCCTTTTTTAACTACATATAAAAACCAAATAGAGGCCTTAGAGGTCAAGCTTCAAGGTTAAGGAAATAGGCCCACTGAGTAACATTAAAAAAGGGGCAGTGAAAGAGGAGAACAGAGTTCTGTCTGATAATTGGGCCTATTATTCTGGACTGGGCCTGTTTACACACTTACTGGCCTAGAATCACTTTATCTCTTATTCTCACACTGCGCTTTCCTCAAGATGGTTTGAAACGAAAAGGCTTAAGGGTAGATACATTCAGACAAAGATCTAGGAGTATCTCTGGTCCCTGGATGAATCCAGGAGTTTGGCTTCTGACCCATCCAGATGGAGGGTGAGGCCAGGCAAGGACTCAGCCAAGACGTGGTGCATAATCCTTGAGTGACACAGTGGGTGATGGGGGTGGGGAGGAGTATTTTATCACTGACACTGTTTAGAAGCACTGATGCGTGATGATAATAAGATCAGACTGACTTTCATTGGTTTTAAATTCTCTAAAGAAAATGTTCCCCTTTAATTCCTGCACAGGGCTGATGGCTCCTACTGCCTGCCCTAATATGCCTCTAAACACAGGTCTAGGATCTGGAGTCTGGGGCCTGGGGATTGGGGGCAAGGAGGTGATGGTTATGGGATCCAGGGACTGAGCAAGCTGCCCTTGGAGAATCCACGATTTGCCTGGATTTTTTTAACTAGGAGTCTGAATGAGGGAATTCGTTATCTAACGTTCCACAATATTTGTTGAGCACCTACCTGATAATAGACCCTGTATGTGATATATGTAGCATTGTTTACTTTAATCATTGTATCTAGTCCTTAAAGACAGGTGACATGCCTGCAGATGAGGAATTCAAGCTCAGAGATGTGGAGTACTTTGCACAGTTGAGCTTGGATCTGTATTGTTCCCAAATGTATATCTGGTCAGTGATGCTGGCCCCCATCTAGGCTCTGTGACACTCTAGGTCTGCACTGGCCTAGTTGTGCATAGTGAAAGTTCAGTGCATTCCTCAGATTGAGGTAAGACTGGAATATGGTAGTCAGGAAGGTGGGTTTGCCTGTGTTGTCATGAATACCTTGCCACTGGAGACATCAGTGGAAAGAAAAGAGCTAAGGCCAAACGTTGTAGCCTTGGAAATGGGAACTAAGGCCCTGAACTTGGCTTTTCGTGTGTGATCTGAGGGGAAGTTCTTAAAGAGAAGATGGGAACAAATAAATTATGTTTTTGCTCAGGAATAGCATTATTAACAGTTTTCCAGTGGTTTAGTCTAGCTGAGTCAGGCGCATGGGAACTGTTTTCTTTTACTTTGTGTGATTTCTCCTGTGTCCCTTCCTGACATGCCTCAGAGCCTCCTCAGTTTCTCTTCTCAATTTCATTCACTCTCTGGAAGCTCATCTTGTCCCCAGGCTTAGGGTGTGTAAGTAGCTACATGCTGTCAGACATAAATTCCTGGGCAAACTGAATGGCACCAGATTAACAGTTTGATTTCGTGTGTGTGTGTGTGTGTGTGAGAGAGAGAGAGAGAGAGAGAGAGAGAGGTGTTTATCTGCTGGTTTGAGTAAACTATTTCCAAACACAATCTAATTGCTGAGGAACTATTTGGAAAGTTCCCAAGGTAGAAAAAGATCAACCACAAACAACAGCCTTGAGGAAGTTGGTAGAAAAGTTTGATTGTTTTCTCTTGGCAGTAATTTCTTCCTTGCCTAAGAAGGGTGTAGGGGAGACAGCAGTTCTCAGGAAGAGCTCTGGGCCAACATTTTCTAAGTGGTCTCAGGAGGGGGCTGAGGCTTTCGGCCAAGTAGCTGGTTGTCACTGAAAGCCAAACATTTGGTTTTGAGTTCAGCTCCCATTTGGAATTCATTTCCCAGACCTCAAAGTACGAGATGTCACTGTTGTTATTTATTTATTTTTCTTTATTCTTAAGCTTGTTTGTTTTCTGGCAGGAAGCCAAGGTAGTGTCTGTGAAGGCTACAGTCCTTAGGTATTTGTAAGATGAGGAAAATGCCACGGATGGTGTGTGAAGAGGATGTACAGAAATTGGACAAGAGGGAATTAAGCCAACTCTGCCTGAATTACCTTGTTTTTCTTCTGTTTCAGGAAATCAGAAAGTCAGAAGCAATGTGATCTGTCATTGTCAGACTGACTCTTCCCCCTTCCCTCCCTCCCTACTCCCCCATCCATTTTTTCTTCTCCATCTGCCTTTCTTCCATCCATCCATCCATCCATCCATCCATTGTTTCTTCTATCCATATATGAAAACTGAATTCGGCATCTATTATAAGCTAAGTAATACAAAGGTAAACTAAACACAGTCCCTGGCTTCCAGAAATTTATGATTGAATGGGGAAGACAGGCAAGCAGGACACTGCAATATAGCAAAGCTCTTACTACAACAGAAGTTTTACACCATAGTGAAGAGGGCTGTTGTTGCCTCAGTCTGGCATGGGTTGAGGGCCAGGAAAGTCTCAGAGCAGTGTTTCCAGCTGAATCTTGAAGGGCAAGGAAGAAGGGTAGGCAGTTGTAAGAACCAGGTTTATATGATGGTGGACAAGAAATGGATGGAAAGGGATAAATTAAAGGGGTACCCTGGAGAAGAAACTAAGTGATCTTGAAAGACGGGAGGAGTGAATGACAATGCCCTTTCTGGAGGCTTCTGCAGTGATAGACCCAAGCTGTCTGTATCCACTGTGGGGTGGGGTGGGCAGGGTTCTGTGTTAGAACCAAAGTGGCTTGATTCTGTTAACAAGAGCAATCAAATGAACACTTATCCAGTCACTTCATGACAGACCTAGTGACAAGTGCTTTGAATTCATTATCTCAGTGTACCCTGAATGTGGCATACATGTTATGAGTGTTTTAGGTGATACTCAGTTGAACCCCTGAATAACACTGAATCCCGTACAAAGTTTCCTTTTTAATTCTCTTTTGAGATTTCTGAAGTTGCTGTGTTTTTAACTATTCTTATGCATAGTCATCTCCATTTTAACACAGCCTCAGGCCCACAGCCTTCAGCAGGAAATAGTACTTCGCTTGAATGTAACAAAAAATGTAATTGTTATTACTGAGACATAATTTTCAATATGATTTTTATTGGCATTATTCTTATGGTTCTTATCAATTTATGGTGATAGCAATTTTCTATTTATGGTAGCAATTTAAGGTTTCCTGTTAGAGTATATTAATTTAAGTAAAAACATAGACTGATTTAAAGAAAAATATTATTTAACTAATATTGCAGGTTTTATGCAGATATGGCAAAGATCAAGAAGGAATATGCCAATGACTAAAGTTTGTATTATTTCACTCCTTCCAACAGCTCTGTCAGGAAAATGTTATTTTAATCCCAATTGGTTACAAAATTACGATTTATAGAGGTTAAGTAATTTGACCATGGGCATTCATCTGGCAAGTACCAGAGCTGGGATTTGAACCCAGGTCCGTCTGAGTCTTGAATCCCATGTTTTTAACCTCAAGGACATAGCCCTTCTTACGTGAAAATAGGATTCTGGAATGTTAGCTGGAATGGCCTTTTTAAATTTTTTTTCAACATTTTTTATTTATTTTTGGGACAGAGAGAGACAGAGCATGAACGGGGGAGGGGCAGAGAGAGAGGGAGACACAGAATCAGAAACAGGCTCCAGGCTCCGAGCCATCAGCCCAGAGCCTGAAGCGGGGCTCGAACTCATGGACCGCGAGATCGTGACCTGGCTGAAGTCGGACGCTTAACCGACTGCGCCACCCAGGCGCCCCTGGAATGGCCTTTTGAAACCAGTTGGTCCAGTGTTGTCAGACTTCTTCACTACCAGGCCCCCTTTTATTACATATTTTTCAATTTTTTGGAAAAACAAACAAACAAATTAACGTCGTCTCCCAGTGATTATGAATCAATTAAAGATGTACAATGCCAACTGGAGATTAGGATCAGCTTAAAGAATTAGCATTGCTTTGGGGTCTTAAAAATAGTATGTTGACAATCGAGTTTGAACTTCTCTTAGTATCTTCAAGGATTCTTAGATGTCTGTGGTTCCTAGGTTGAAAACAACCCAAGCTAGGCACTCCCCTATTTACCAAGACATGGAGAAAGGGAGTGGTCTGTCACACGTGAGTAAGTGGTAGGGTCAGAAACAGTCTTGATAAGGTACTTTTTCCTTCTGCTACATTATTCAAATGGGTCCGATCACTTCTCTAAGAGCTTTGGTCCAGGGAGTGGCTACCTTCTTATTTCCTAGCACTCCTGACCCCCCTGGCTACTTCCTTGTAGCTCTGAGTTCAATTTCATCTTCATTGTTTTCCCCTGTGGAAAGCACATGCTTCTCAAGAAGGTAGGTATGAGGTGGTTGGCAAGTCATTCCTGTGACCATAGTGCCCTGCTCTGGACTTTGTGTCTTGTCGAGTAACACTACTCTGCAACCTATTGACCAGAGGTAATATTAGAAGAGCCTCCCCAATCTTACCTCTGCTTCCCCCTCCAGGCTCAGCATTTACTGTTCCTCTGAGACACATCATTCATTCGGCAACACTGAACTACTTCCCTTGAACTTGCCATGTTCTTTCATACCTTGTAGCCTTGGCATATGCTGTTTCTTCTCAGAAATAAAGCGTTACCATCCACTTAGCATGTACCATTGCCAGTCACGGTGCCAAGAGCTTTGTTAGTTTATTTAATTTGGTTCTTACCATAGCTCTCTACAAGGAAGGAATTATTATGCCCACTTAATGTATATGGACAACAAGACAGAAAGTGAATTAGTAACTTGTCACAGGAACTGGCAAACGTCAGAGCCAGGATGTGAATCTGCAACTCAGAAATTTGACTCAGGGTATATGCCTTGAATCACTTCCTCTCGTAATCTCCCATTCACATGGCTTATTTTTATACCGGACCTCTTAGGTTTCAACCTTATTATTGACTCCACTCGGAAATCCTCTTGACTGTGGTAGAATTGTCCTGTAGCTGTATCCACAGCATCATCTTGCTTCTCCCACTTTGTTGTGATTTCCTATTTACTTGTCTGTCATGATTACCAGAGTGCAAGCAACATGAAGTCTCCCTCACAGTTGTAACCTCCATGCCCGGCACAATGTGGAAAATTTAGTGGGCACATGTGTCTAATTGTTGACTGAGGAGAAGGCACCATCTTCTTTTTTTCTTCTCTTTCTTAATCTCTGTGCTGAGTCATCATATATTATAATGCCTGCCTCCCAAGTGCCCTCTCTTCCCATCTCAGTGCACACCCCCCATTTCCTTGCCTCTATCTTACTTAACCCTGTTTGATGATCTCTTGTGTGGGTAGTAAAGTTCTCAAGTGTTTGTTCCTGCAGAGAAACAGTTTATTGAGTGCTGAAACAGCAAGATTGTTCTGTGAAATAAGGTTGATCACTTTCAGTGACTATGGTTCATCTTTCTGTAAGCAATCTTTGAATCTGGAAGCAAAGATTCTCTGATGGGGTGTTACAATCTCATTGAATGCCTCAAATAGCCATTCAGGAAAATGGAAAGTTGACTGTGAATTAGAATAAACTGTGGTCTGTTCTTGCTATGTCTGTGTTCTAGGCTGGATGAGGCTGAACTTTGACTCCTGAATTTTCTGTAAGTTCATGTGGGCACTGTCACACTGGAGGAATACATCTTTCCAGTTTATCAAAGCCAAATAGCAATCTTTCAAAACTCCTCATTCAGAGAAACATGTCATATTCACAACCCAACCACATGGAACAAATGTAAGCTGGAGTACCTCTTTGAAGTTCCAACGCATGGCCTCCATCACCTTCTTCCTGGTGAAACTACAGGTGAAGTTTTTCATGCTGTCCTGCATTTTGACCCTACTTCCACCTTCAACTTCACAGACTTTTTGGGTTACTGGCTTCTCACACAAGTGCCCCCTACATGTCATACCCCCCAAGAAGAAAGCATAAGTACTTGAAATTAATTTTGCCATCAAGCATTCTGGATGCCAGTTAGCTTAAAACCAATGAAATGGATAAAGAGATATGCTGTCATGGGTGCCTTGACACACATTTCAAAGTGATACCAAGCATGCTCATCATACAATATAACTTTCATGTTGACAACTTAGCATGAACCAAATGTTTACTTTTTGGGAAGAGACTTTTGAAACACCCGATATTTCAATGACTTCTCAACCACTGACCCTGCCTCTCAGCTCTTTCTCTTCATTTTCATTCTCTTGCTGCCATCTTAAGCAAAACTCTGGCTGGCTTTCCTTTGCTCGGCATCAAGACCTTCTACAAATTGGGCCAACCTTTCTGGTGTTCTCTGCCCTGTAGTCACTGTTCAGCCATGTTGGATTGCTCACCCTGAAGATGCCACCTTGTTTCATGCCGTTCTGCTTCAGCTATTTCTTTTGCATCTCCCAGGGGGATCTTCTCTTCATATAGCCTCCTATTTTGTTTTTCAATCTTTCACAGCCCTACTGAAATGGCTTCATTGCCACATTTTCCTAGACATCTGCAGTCAGGGATTTTTTCTTCCCTGTATTTCCAGATGTGTTGATTTCCATATTTTATCTTAAATTTCTCAGTAAGCTCTTCTTTATTTATTAAAAAATTAAAAGCTCTTTTATTCATATTCAAAAGTATGTGGAAGAAATTTTAAAAAGGCTCATCATTTATTTACCAGGTAATATTTCTTTTTTTAAGGAGTTTATTTATTTTTTGAGAGAGAGAGAGAGAGAGAGAGAGATTGAAGATCCCAAGGAGGCTCCACACCATCAGTGCAGAGCCTAACACGGGGCTTGAAGTCACAAACTGTGAGATCTTGACCTGAGCTGAAATCAAGAGTCAGGTGCTTAACCGACTGAGCCACCCGGGCGACACCCAGATAATACTTATTGATATTACATATTATGCATGTATTTTGCTGGAAAAGTCTGAATAGTACAGAAAGGAAGGAAAGAAAAAAGTAAAAGCTCCCACCCCCAAGTATCTTTAACTGTAGCATATGACAATCTGCTGCGTTTTATGTGACTGTGTTTACTTGCTCTACTACTGGACTTTCTACATCCCTTCAGTGTTGCCACCACAGCTATGCATCCACATAGCTGTGGATCCATAGTTGTGGATCCATCCACATAGTTGCCACCACAGCTATGCATACAACTGTACGTTGTACACAGGGAGCACACAATAAATGTTTGCATTGTTGTTGCCACATGCTACCCTTTCTAAGTTTTTTATTTAGACTTTATAATGTATATAGTATCTATCATATACATCTGTGCACGCACACACACACACACACACACACTCACAGATGGCAAACCCAGTTGAAAAAGTCTACATTTGGAGTAGCGTGGAAATATATGACTGCTCTCCAAGAGGAAAGCCACTAAAAAGAGCGTTTCTAGACCAACGTCTTAGGATTAAAAGGGATAGAGGTTTTCTCAATTTTCCTCATCCTTTATTGAAAGGCTGAAGATCCCTGGGGTCCCAGAAAAACTACAACTCAAGTCTTGGGATAGGAATGAATGGCCCTTCTCTCATCTCCATATTACCTGCTCCTGGGGCCTCTGCTTCTCTCTGTATCTGTTTTAATATTCTGTCTTTCCTAAAATGCTTCCTTCTTTTGCTTAGTCATCCTGCTCCTGGCCTCAAATGGCCACTCCTGCCCTGACTCTGCCTAACCCTGCAGTTTGATGGCCCACATTTGAATGACAACAGTTTCTCAGCTACCAAGGTCCCAGTTTTCAGGTACTTAACCTGATTGGCCCAGCTCATCGTTTCTTGCCAGACTGATGATGCAGGATAGTGAAGGATGGCTGTGCATATGCCAGATGCCCACCCCTGGACCCATCACACAGGACCAGGAGGTGGGGTCACATGGTAGGGAACCTGATCAAGCTGCCTCAGCAGGGCTCTGGTGGGGGAACAGGTTCCCTGAGGAAAAGATGTGCACATGCTAAGGGCAGAAACTTGAGATTAAATCAAGTAGTGAGTAGTTAAGTACTTGAGAGATATTTAAAGAAATAAAGATTTGGGGGGACTTGAGAGTATCTTTAGTTATTTCAAAAGGATTATCCTACAGACAAAGAGGCCCCTTTGTTTCTGCTTAACTCTAAAGGGTATAACCAATTAAGTTACATATAACCACTTACAAGTGATATATGTATACATATATATAAATATGTACATAAATATAAACATACATATATAGATATATAAAAATGTTTTATAAAATATACTATGTAGGGGCACCTGGGTGGCTCAGTCAGTTGAGCGTCCGACTTCAGCTCAGGTCACCATCTCACAGTCCGTCAGTTCGAGCCCTGCGTCGGGCTCTGTGCTGACAGTTCCGAGTCTGGAGCCTGCTTCGGATTCTGTGTCTCTCTCTCTCTGCCCCTCCCTTGCTCATGCTGTATCTCCCTCTGTATTAAAAATAAATTGAAAAAAAATTAAAAAATTAAAAAAATAAAATATACTATGTATACATATGTTTATAAATGTGTGTGTGTGTGTGTGTGTGTGTGTATAAAACCAGAGAATATAACCAGTAAGTGGGAATCAGTAAGTGGGAGTTGGAGTAAGGAGCTGAGCATATTAGGAAAAACGAACTCTAATAATAACTGTCCCAAAATGGACTCCTCTTGAGGTCATGAATTTCCTTTATGGAAAGTTTGAAACAGAATTTGGGTGAACCCTTTTGATGAGGGTTTTTAAAAAATTTATTTATTTTGAGAGAGAGACAGAGACAGAGACAGAGAGAGAGAAAGAGAATCCCAAGCAGGTTCTGCACTGCCAGCATGGAGCCCGATGTGGGGCTCGAACTCACAAACCATAAGATCATGACCTGAGCTGAAATCAAGAGACAGATGCTTAACTGACTGAGCTACCCAGGGGCCCAGAGGCATCTGTGTATTTAGAAAGGTCTAGATTAGATGACCTTGAAAAGTTCTTTCCAACATTTACAATTCCAAGGACTTACTTGTAAGGGTTTCTTCTCACCCACATTCACAAAAATGACTAGACAAACACATGTGCACCTCTGAGTTCCACACCTTGTACGTGGCATTTGTACAACTGGGGAGCATTCCCTGATTTGTGTCTCCCAATTTGACTGCAGTATCATCAGAGGCTACTTAGCCATCTGGCTGTTGCTACCTCCTGTCTCCTGGAGCGCTTGCTGTTTTCAGCTAGGTTTGGTAGTCTTGAGCTCATTTCATTTTCAACGTTTTTTATTTATTTTTGGGACAGAGAGAGACAGAGCATGAACGGGGGAGGGGCAGAGAGAGAGGGAGACACAGAATCGGAAACAGGCTCCAGGCTCCAAGCCATCAGCCCAGAGCCTGACGCGGGGCTCGAACTCACGGACCGCGAGATCGTGACCTGGCTGAAGTCGGACGCTTAACCGACTGCGTCACCCAGGAGCCCCTCATTTCATTTTCTAAACAGCTAGGCAATTATAATACAGGAAGCAAAAGCAAGGCTGATGACAAAGCCTCCCTGTTTGTAGTGAGAGCAGAAAAAAAACTCGACTGCCTGGAAAGAATCTACTAGTGATTTTGAATCACTGAGCTCGTTGCTAACTAACATTGTAATTAGAGTTAAACCACGAAAGCCAAGATTTAGGAGACCATCTGGTCTGCTGTTTGGAGAGAGGGAGAGAACATTCCAACCTTGGAGAATGGAGTTGCTGGGGCTCCTGCAAATGACCTTGTACTTTGCTTGACTTCTTTCTGTTTCAATCTCCTCTATGATGGATGGCAAATGCTGCGCTGAAAAAACACAGATGTTTTCCAAGACCTTGACAGAATGGGTTCCCTCCATTCTCTGGCTTGCATCCAGCAGCACCAGATCTGTGGACATTTACTGAGGGCCTGTTAAATGCAAGAGACTGTGCTAGTCCCTGTGGATTAAAAGCATATAGCGTCTTCCTTTAAGGAGACTAGAATCTAACTGGAGGGCAGAACATAAATACTTGAACAGCTGAAATGACAAGTCCAAAGAGGTCAAAGCAGAGGGACCCTGGCGATGAGTTTTGAAGAATGCAGAGATAATTATGGCCCACAGGGGCCTACGGACATTTGATTATAGAGAGGTTAGCTGGGCCTTGTGGACTTGAATAGTTCAAAAGTACACTCAAAGTAAGAAGAGCTGTTAGGAGCGGGGCAAGTTGCCGACAAGCCAAGGCCCATTCAAAGGTCCACAAGTCTGTCAATTTGAGAAGAGCACTCAGAGGATGTTAGCTTTAGCCTTCACTGAACTAAGTGATTCAGTTAAGTATCCTTAGCATGAATATCCAGCATTGTCTCTGTGAACTTGTAAAGCAGCATTGCAAAGGCACTTCTGTTTGGTGTTACTACTTTTGACCTTGAGTTACAAACTTGCATCATTTATAATAATTTCCTGACTTGTGTCTCTTCCATTTATCCAGGAACCTACTTTTCTCTAAGGCCCACCTGTGGGGTCTAGCTTTGACCTCGAAAGGCTTTAAGTCTTTTATCTTCCATACGTTGGCCATTGTCATATCTGAAGTCAGCTATTCCATCCTTCCTGAACATTGTCTCTTTTGAGCTAGTTAGTCATCTCCGGTTCCTTCCCGTGTTTCTCAGAATATGGCCCTCACCATTTGGGTATTCCTTGTTAACACAAGCTACTTCACCAGTTTTGCCCTTTGGTACCTTGTGATAAGATAAATGGGGGGAAGGGAAGACTTGTGTCTTTGGTAGCCTTCAGTAAATGCAATTACTTGTCTTAGGAAGAACTCTTAGTCTGTTGGAAACCTATGAGCTGTGGGATTCTTGGGGGGGGGGGGAGATCTGAGGCATCTGTGTTAGAGATATAGCTTCATCAGAGAGAGCTTTGAAGAAACAGCTCCCTACTTCCTGTACCTGTCCCCTTTCACCTCTAGTGCATTTGCTGTAGAAAGGCCACATGGGCAAAGGTAGCGCACATCTCTGTTCAGTTTTGCAAAGCATGAAGCCTCGCTGAACATTTACTTTCTAGACGATCTTCCTTGTTTTATTGGCATTTGCTGATGAAACTACTCAGGCCATTAAATCATTTGCTCACCTGCTTGCTTGTTGAGCACCGTATATAACAGATTTGTGCTGCAGATGCACATTCAGAGTAGCATCTGTGTCCTCAAGGAGATTACAGGCTAACTGAGACAGTCTCCCAAGGTGAGTGAATACAGTTCAGAGGGATAAATGCTAAAATGGGGGTGACAGGGCACAGAACAAGGAGTCAGGAAGTGGGCAGTGCTGGGGGAGGTTAAGGGAACTCACCACCAGATCATAATGATTAGATTGTGTGCTATCTGAAAGCAGGGATGGTGCCTTGTTCATCCACTTTAGCATCTGTTCCTGGCATGGTGCCTGGACAATTACAAATGCTCCATGAATATTTATGGGATTAGTTGACTAAGCTGCCATCCTCCATCAGAGCCAGAGCAGCTCTTCTTTGAAGTTGCATTCAATAAGCAGAAGACTGAAGAGAAAAAAAACCCTGAAAGGTGACCCATGACCACTGGATTTTTACCAAGAGATGGCAGAAAGAGTCCACCACGTTGTGTTATTCACTACAAAAAATGTCATGTCTGCCAATTTCCGTTTGCATCTTTCTCACTCCTGCTGGGAGCTGGTGTTGGGAGGCCACCTGTTTCCCCACATTTGGTCTTGGGGAAAGAAGAAGCAATGTCCCATTCTTGTGGCATTCCCCCCACTTCTCCCGCCATGGTGACTCTCCTCCTCCACTCCAGAGGCCCAAGCCTCACATCACTGGGTGGTGACCACTGTCAATGTTCCTGTCGAAATGCACAGGTTCCAGTTGCTCAAGCTGTCAGCTCCTGTGGTATTTGCAAATTACACAACCACTGGGCAAATGCCCATTACCCTACACTGGTCCATCTCACATGCCAAAACACCCAAAGCATAATTTTTGAAATATGCACAACTCTTATTATTCCATTAATTCTTCTACAGATAGTCTGGGCAGGTGTCCTCACTGCCATTTATAGTGAAGAGGCTCTGAAGAGCTGACTGAAGTTTCCCAACATCAAACGTTTTTAAGAGTAGAGACTTAAACCTTGGCTACAGCAACTGCTTACTCAACATGTCTCTGGAGGCAAGGGAAACAAAAACAAAAATGAACTAATGGGACCTCATCAAAATAAAATCTTCTGCACAGCGAAAGAAACAATCAGCAAAACTAAAAGGCAACCGACGGAATGGGAGAAGATATTTGCAAATGGCATATCAGATAAAGGGTTAGTAACCAAAATCTATAAAGAACTTATCAAACTCAAAACCCGAAAAGCAAATAATCCAGGGAGGAAATGGGCAAAAGACATGAATAGACACTTCTCCAAAGAAGACATATAGATGGTGAACAGACACAAGAAAAATGCTCACCATCACTCATCATCAGGGAAATACAAATCAAAACCACAATGACATACCACCTCACACCTGTCAGAATGGCTCGCATTAACAACTCAGGCAACAACAGATGTTGGTGAGGATGTGGAGAAAGAGGATCTCTTTTGCATCGCTAATGGGAATGCCAATTGGTGCAGCCACTCTGGAAAACAGTATGGCTGTTCCTCAAAAAACTAAAAGTAGAACTACCCTACGGCCCAGCAATTGCACTACTAGGTATTTATTCAAGGGATACAGGTGTGCGGTTTCAAAGGGGCACATGCACTCCCATGTTTATAGCAGCACTATCAACAATAGCCAAAGTATGGACAGAGCCCAAATGCCCATCGATGGATGAAGGGATAAAGAAGATGTGGTATATCTATACAATGGAGTATTACTTGGCAATCAAAAAGAATGAAATCTTGCCATTTGCAACTACATGGATGGAACTGGAGGGTATGATGCTATGTGAAATTAGTCAGAGAAAGACAAAAATCATATGACTTCACTCATATGAGGACTGTAAGAGACAAAACAGATGAACATAAGGGAAGGGAAACAAAAATAATACAAAAACAGGGAGGGGGACAAAGCATAAGAGACTCATAAATATGGAGAACAAACTGAGGGTTGCTGGAGGGGATGTGGGAGGGGGGATGGGCTAAATGGGTAAGGGGCACTAAGGAATCCGCTCCTGAAATCATTGTTGCACTATATGCTGACTTAGATGTAAATTAAAAAAATAAATTAAACAAAAATTTTAGAAAAGAGTAGAGACTCAAACCCAGGGCTTTTGTTATTATTATTATTTTTGAAATAAATTTCCTCCTGATTTTGAAAGGTGGATATCTTCCCTGTAGAAAATCGGAAAAAAAGAAGGAAAGTAAGATTATGACACAGAGGCAGTTGCTATTAACAGCTTGGATTTTCCTCTGGCCTTTTTAATTTCTTTGCCCAGATGTTAGAATTATATGTGCCTACACATTGATATTGAAATCCTATTACACATACCATTTTATAACCTGCCTTTTAAAGATTGAGATATAATTGACATACAATATTATGTTAGTTTCAGGTGTGCCACATAATGACTTGATATTTGTACTTATTGTGAAATGATCACCACAACACATCTAGTAAACACCTGTCACCTCACATAGTTACAATTTTTTTTTCCTTATGATGAGATCTTTTAAAATCTGCTTCTCTTAGCAACTTTCAAATATACAATGCAAGGGTATTAGCTATAGTCACCATGCTGTATCTTACATCCTCAGGACTTATTGTTTTTTGACCAACTTCATTCATTTTGCCCCCACCCCCACCCCAACCTCTGTCAATCTGTTTTCTGTAACTGTGAGTTCGTCTTTTTTCTTTTTTTAGATTCTACCTATAAGTGAGATCATATGGTATTTGTCTTTCTCTGACTTCTTTCAGTAGAACCTGGCTTTTATGAATTACAATGTCGTTCATTTATTCAGCCTGCATTTATGGGGCATCTCCCTCATGCCTGGTGTGAGATAAGTCCTGCAGGGAGGTGGGGAGACTGGCACTTCAAAATGATCCCAGTAATAAATGCAGAGTCAGAGACTGAGAAGTCACGGGGAGGAAAAGAGGAGATACCGGGACACAAGGAAACCTGATTTAGACTGAGGGGTTAGGAAATGGCTTTCCAGGGAAGGTGCACTTAACATGAGCCTTCTGGAATGAGGAGGCCTTTGCCAGAAAAAGAGCCGGGTACCGGCATCATCCTAAAAGAGTGATATGAATGAAGAGCCAGGAAGATCTTTCCAGGGCTGTGGGCCTGAAAGAGGGTGCCTGTGGCTGGTGGGAGAGTAGCAAGGGAAAGGAGCCTGGCGGGAGGTGAAGCTGGAGAGAAAGGCAGGTCCAGACCCCAGGGGCCATATGTGGATTAGGGGCTTCATGCTAATACCAAGTGAAGGCAGTGAGGGTTTTAAACAGAAGAGTGACATAGTCGGCTTCAAGATAAAAAGATCACACATGCTGAATTGTAGAGTATGGATGGAGGAGGGGGAGGGAGATCTTATCATTAAGTATTCTGTTGCACAATTTTTGAAAGTTACCCTCTAGAGAGGCTGTGTAAACGTCAACTCTCCCAGGCAGGGAATAAATACACTGATTTCCATATACCCTCGCTAACTCTGACTATAATTAAAAAAAAAAAAAAAAAAGCCCGTGTCCTGATAGACTGCAAATGAGATCTCAGGTTGTAATTTCGATTTCTTTGATTACCAGCATCAGATAACATTTTCACAAGCGCATTGGTTATTTGTAGTTCTTCTTGAGTTGCTGCTGACCCCCTCTAATTATATCTCTGAACCAGAGCACCTCTCTCAGATGCCTTCTAGAGAAGGTTTCATGAAGTTTCCCAGGCAGACTGGCTCTAGCTCTGGGGAGGCCGTTCTCAAGACTCCCAAGTGCCGACAGACAAAAGTGACCATCCTGTGATGCTGCTGATACATAAGATAATGGTGTGCTTTAAACGTTCAACTGTGTAGAGTGGAGCTATTCGGTGAAAATATGACATGAACCATATGTACAGTTTAAAATGATCTAGGGTCACAATTATAAATTAAGGAGAAACTGGAGGAATGAATTTTAATAACATTTTTATTGTAACCCAATATAATCAACATATTATCATAACAACGTGTAGTCAATATAAAAATATGAAAATAAAAAAATTTTCATACTAGGTCTTTGAAATTCAGTATACATTCTATATTTACAGCACATCTCAGATTGTTTTGCTACATTTCAAGGTCTCAATGGCCACACGTGGCTGTGGCTTCCTATAGCAGACAGTATGAGTTTGGATGGTGACTGGGAAGCCTGACCCTAATACAGGCACCCCTTGGAGAGACCACAGGGACAGTTCTAGAATGCTACAGAACAGTGAATGTCGTTACAAAGCAACGCAAATGAATTTTTTGGTTTCCTAGTGCATGTGTTTACCCTCTCCTGTAGTCTATTCGGTGTGTAATAGCATAGGTTTAAAAACATGTATATATCTTAACTAAAGAATATTTTTTGCTAGAAAGTGCTAACCATCATCTGAGCTTTCAGCCAATTGTAGTCACTGATCTTAGAGCACCATCACAAATATAGTCATAATAACAAAGTTGAAAATGTTGTGAGAATTACCAAAATATGACCCAGAAACATGAAGGGTGCCAATGCTTTGGGAAAAAAATGGCACCGATAGGCTTGCTCCGTGCAGGGTTGATACAAACTTTCAATTTGTAAACAAGGGGGTGTCTGTGAAGTGCAATAAAATGAAGTGTGCGTGTAGTCACAGTTTCATAGGATTATTGTAGGGCTGGAGAGGAATTTGGCGTTGGCAAGCCAGCCCTCGCTAAAGGCACTGAAGGAAGAAGCGCCTTTATCAAGGGCACGTGGCTGAGGGGCAGTCTGTGAGGACGTGGACTCAGGTGTCTGCCTTAAAAAAAAATTTTTTTTTAATGTTTACTTATTTTTGAGAGAGAGAGAGAGAGAGAGCGTGAGTGGGGGAGGTGCAGAGAGAAAAGGAGACACAGAATCCGAAGCAGGCTGTCTGTGCTGTGAGCACAGAGCCCCACCCGGCGCTTGAACTCACGAACTTCGAGATAATGACCTGAGCCTGAAGTCGGATGCTTAAGGGACTGGCCACCCAGATGCCCCATCTCTGCCCTTCCAGTAGAACACCTTCCATTTTGGGGCTGTTGTGAGGTCATGCAGTGTGGACCACACTCTCACTGGATGGGGAAGGGAGTGACATGGTTGTGGTTGTTCACACACACAGAACAGCGGCGGTATTTATTAAAAGAACAACAAAACACAAGTTTTGACCCTGGAAAGCAGAGGAAGTGTAATCAGAGACATTCTTGGGAAGAACTGCCCGTTGTGTCCGTCGGAACCTTTGACTGTTAGCCTCAAAAGGATGTTTCTGCTCCTCAAGGAAGACGGATTCTGGTTCACCTTTTGGGACCTGATCTTTGTTATTAGTTGTGTCCCATGGATGCACTGAGTGGCCAGCAGGTGGTGCCAGAGACAGTTGGTAACCGCAGGAAGTGTTCTTGTCCCAGGTTTCCACAGTGGGCCTCCGGTGGCTGCAGATCAGCCAGCTGGGGCTCAGATGCTGATCTGATGGGAGACTAGGTGTGGAAATCTGCTCCATCCTTGAAATATGAAACGAGGGTAATTGGAAAGTTACTTATTCTTTAAAATAGCAGAACAATACGGGGTGCCTGGGTGACTCAGTCAGTAAAGTGTCCGACTTCGGCTCAGTTCATGATCTCACAGTTCCTGGGTTTGAGCCGCATGTCGGGCTCTGTGCTGACCACTCAGAGTCTGGAGCCTGCTTCAGATTCTGTGTCTCCCTTTCTTTCTCTCTCTGCCCCTCCCCCGCTCAAGCTCTCTCTCTCTCTCTCTCTCAAAAAGTAAATAAACATGAAAAAAAATTTAAAATAGCAGAATACTTCTTGCTTTAATAAATATTGATCAAAAACCAATTCTGGACCTGACCAGGAAAAAAAAACAGAGAAAATCCTCAAGGAGGAATTTTGAAGGCTTGATGTGAAAAATATAAAACATTGTGTTAGTAAATTGTATATTGAGCATATCTTAATACAATACCCAGAGTGGAAGATAATAAGAGAGTTGAAAGAAAGATGGCAGTGAAGCGGTTTGTAGAAGGAAAGATACAAAATAGGCCTAGTAACATTGGCCCTGAGACAACCTGGGGGCTGGGGTTGAGGAGGACTTTAGTCAGTGGTCAGGAATGCAGGTGGGAGATTCTCAAGTGGAGTGACAGGGTCAAGGAAGCTGAGATCTCACCCGGGAGGGGCTGCAAAGGTGTTATGGTCTGACCCTCACCTCCTACATTTGATGCTCAAAGCCACTCCTCAGAATTCCTACAGAGTGAGTGTGTCCCTGAGGTGTGAGGGGAGAGCCTGTACGGGTCTGCTTAAGAAAAATCTAGTTTTGCAGGGTTTGTTGGCGCAGAAGATATTAGCTAGCAACTCCTGGGCTGAATCTAGTCCACGTGTGTGTGCTGCATGACTTGCACCATGGTTTCAAAAATTTCCAAATTAGTTGCTAATGTATAAGCATCTGGATTATTGCCGAAATATCCAGAGTTCTATTTATTTCTTTAAAAAATTTTAAATTTTATTTTATTATTTTATTTATTTATTTATTTTTTTAATTTACATCCAAATTAGTTAGCATGTAGTACAACAATGATTTCAGGAGTGGACCTTAGTGCCCCTTAACCCATTTAACCCATCCCCCCTCCCACAGCCCCTCCAGTACCCCTCAGTTTGTTCTCCATATTTGTGAGTCTCTTATGTTTTGTCTCCCTCCCTGTTTTTATATTATTTTTGTTTCCCTTCCCTTATGTTCATCTGTTTTGTCTCTTAAAGTCCTCATATGAGTGAAGTCATATGATATTTGTCTTTCTCTGACTAATTTCACGTAGCATAATACCCTCCAGTTCTATCCACGTAGTTGCGAATGGTAAGGTTTCATTCTTTTTGATTGCCAAGTGATATTCCATTGTGTGTATATATATTTATATATATATACATATATATATATGTATATATATATATATATATCACATCTTCTTTATCCCTTCATCCATCGATGGACATTTGGGCTCTTTCCATACTTTGGCTATTGTTGATCGTGCTGCTATAAACATGGGGGTGCATGTGTCCCTTCGAAACAGCACCCCTGTATCCCTTGGATAAATACCTAGTAGTGCAATTGCTGGGCCGTAGGGTAGTTCTACTTTTAGTTTTTTGAGGAGCCTCCATACTGTTTTCCAGAGTGGCTGCACCAGCTTGCATTCCCACCAACAACGCAACAGAGATCCTCTTTCTCCACATCCTCGCCGACATCTGTTGTTGCCTGAATTGTTAATGCGAGCCATTCTGACAGGTGTAAGGTGGTATCTCATTGTGGTTTTGATTTTGTATTTCCCTGATGATGAGAGATGTTGAGCATTTTTTCATGGGTCGGTTGGCCATCTGGATGTCTTCTTTGGAGAAGTGTCTATTCATGTCTTTTGCCCATTTCTTCACTGGATTATTTGTTTTTTGGGTGTTGAGTTTGATAAGTTCTTTATAGATTTTGGTTACTAACCCTTTATCTGATATGCTGTGAAACATCCAGATTTCTGACTAGAGCTGAGTAGTAGCCCCTTTGGTCAGGACATATGTCTGTCTGCTTCCTTCTTTTCAACTCCCTGCCTGACCTTGTGGACATTTCAAGTTTGGAAACTTTTATTTAGCTTTGTAGGGGAAGGAAAATTTTACCTCCACTTTCTTTAGGGTTTTTTGGCTGGACCTGAGAATTATATTGACATAAGACAGATTAACAGGAGAAAAGCATGCAAATGTACTTAATACAAGTTTTATGTGACAAGGGAATCCTCACAAGGAAATGACCCGATAAAGTGGCAAAACCTAAATGTTTTTATAGTAGGTTGAATAAAGAGAGGCAATTGGGGACAAGGAAACTGTGTAGAGAGGCTAAAAGAGGGTAAGAACTATTTTAACAAGGTCCGTTGGTATAGGATTTTCTCTGCTATGATTCCCCATTGAAAAAATATTTCTTTTTTCCTAGTACAGTGAGGGCGTCTTTCACCTGGGAGTTTTTATCTCCTGTTTTCAGGAAGAAAAGGAGAGATTAGAATTTCCTTCTTGCTTTTTAAAGAGACTTTAGCCCCAAATAATCCTTATGCCAAAGTGGCATATTTTGGGGAGGCATTTCCTGCCACTTCTCAAGCTGAACTACTTTATCTCACTAAGATTTCCATGTTGTCTGTGAGCACAGGGTTTAAGAAAAGTAAGAATGTGTATATATTAAAAAGAAAAACCCGAGTGAAAAAAACTCTACTTGTTCCAAGCAGAACCTGAGAAAGATGAAGACCGTGCAAATACCCATGGAACTTTCCCCAAATACACAGCATGAGGGTAGAAGAGTCAAGTGTCAGAGATGCAGAAGAAAGTTCTCTTGAAATAAACTTCCTGGGGCACCTGGGTGGCTCAGTCGGTTGAGTGTCTGACTTCAGCTCAGGTCATGATCTCACGGTTCGTGGGTTCAAGCCCCATGTGGGGCTCTGTGCTGACAGTTCAGAGCCTGAAGCCTGCTTCAGATTCTGTGCTTCCCTCCCTCTCTGTCCCTCCCTTGGTTGAGCTCTGTCTTTCAAAAATACACATTAAAAAGAAAAAAATTTTAAAAAGGTTAAACAAAGGAAACTCAGTTATCACTTAAAAAAAAAAAAAAGGAAAAAAACTTTCCAATGAACTGAAGCAAAATTTAGGAGGTAACTGATCCTGGATAAGATAGAGGATGGAATTTCTTAAAAATATTTAGGATGAAAGAAAGTACAACAAAATGAAAGTCACAACCAGGATTATTGATTGGAAACAGGGAAAATGGAGTCTACACTGTAAAAAAATTCATCAGGAACAGGGGACACATTTTAGAAAGTTCTTCCGAATGCAGAGAAAGGTGATAAAGATGAAAGGCAGGGAAAGATACAGCAGCCAGAGGGGACAAGTGTAACTTGCAAATGATAGGAATATTGAAAGAAAAATATAGAGCAGATTATCTGCAATGATCGAGGGAATAACTGAAGAAAGCTTTCCAAGGTAAAAAAACAACAAACAAAAAACAAAAAAACAAAAAACCACTTGGATAGAAAGTGAACGTTTTCCTAGTTTACCGAGCAAATCTTAAATAGAATCTATACCAAGACAAATCCCGGTAAGGATTTCAAGCTTCAGGGACAAGCTTCCACACAAAAAAATTAGAGAAAACAAAAGAAGAGAGGCCATTTTAAAAGGAGATACATCAAATTAGTTTCAGATTTTTACTTTAAATAACTAACATTAGAAGGACACAGATAAGTCCCACCGAGTATGCAAGAGATCTTGGCTGTCATCCCAAGATTTTAGATCCAGAGAAGACGGTATTCTCTGACCAAGGGATCCAAAGAAAATGCAAAAATCTCAGAAAATATACCTCTCAAATAAGCCCATTTATGTAAAGTAACTGTAAACGTTTCTTACCGAAAATAGTAAAATCAGAAGCAACTAACAAATGAGAAAATTGCAGGACGAAAACAGGGCAGCGGCAGAACAGCTAGCTAAAGTACTGAGTGAACAAAAATACTAACAAGGAGAAAAAAGTGATCAAGCCCATGATTGCCACCTGCAGACAGGAAGCTATTTGAGCCACCTAAAAGCCTCATACCTCTGAGGGCAGGTTTGTGTATTCACAACAGTTTGCTTATAAAGCAACTTTTAATACTATTGAAATGTCCAGCCTAGCAGCAGCCCCTGGAACATGGCCTCTCTGTGGTATTTCATATAAGATTCCAAACAAAGTATCCCAACCAAGTTCACAGCCACAAAAAACACTGAAAGGACTCATGCTAGGGCTTTCTCCTCTTGGTGACTATTTCAGAAATGACTCTTCGGTAATAACTGCTCATCGCTGACCTACTAATCTAGTTTAGACGAAGATGGCTCCCATCCCTTTGGTTAAATTAAATCAGATGACTCAAGAACAGGCGGGGTGCGTATTTATTTAAAAATCTTTCCCAGCACCATAGAGATTGATAATTGTATGAAACAAGATATGGGCATTGTGCTCAGCTTTTGCTAAGGTAAATGTTTCCATTGGGTATTGAACCGTAAATTGCCACATCAGGACTTGAGCAGGAACCAGTCTGCGCTAAATATTTCCACAATGGATGTCACCCGACTCAGTGCATTTTTTTTGTTTTCCTTTTGATTCACAATTAATAATGTGCCTGTTCAGCAGGCTGCTTGCATCTGGTCTTTACTTCCCTAGTGTTTATGAGACTTTAATGATTCCTAACAGCAGCCAGTGGTTTTCCTTTTCTTTTCTCTTTATTTTCTTCTCTTTCTTTCTTTTTTCTTTAAAAGCAGAACACAAATGTATCTATTTCAAACAGTATCTTAAATTGATTTTCTTTCTGCCAGTTGCAAGATGATAGTATCCTGAAGTTAGATTTGGAAGCTTTCTAAGGAGTTGATCGACTTTAATTCTCCACCTGGGGCAGAAATCTCTAGAATGTCTGGACAGTGATGATTTAGCTCCTTCATGTTCATCTGCAGTGCCAGGGAACTCACTATTTCAGCTTGGGACAGCTCACTCAGGAGAACACTCTACCAGTTCTTGAAGGTGAGTGATACTGGCTTTCTCAGTGTGGTCTTCTGACTCTGAAAGGAGCAGCTTTGTCTGTCCAAGTAATGGAGGTCCCCATGTCCTTGATGATGAGGAACACTTTTTTATTCCAACTGTATGCGGGCAACTTGGATAGGTTGCACTTAGAATGCACATGATGCACTGAAATAGAATTTTTTTGCTACGCTGCACTTAGATAATGACCACACTGCAGGCAGATCTTAGCCTATAAATGGAAAAATACATGGTGAGATCCAAAGGACCCATGGATGGACCCATAGGTAAGACCTCTCTCTGATTCTGCTCCTCTACTTATGAGTAGAGTATAGTGATGAAGAGTTTGGTTCTGGAGTCAGAATTCCTGGCTTAAACACTGTCCCTGCCCCTGAATAGTTCTGTGGCTTTGGCAAGTACCTACCTTGTAGAATTGTTAAGAGGATTAGGTGAGATAATGTAGGTAAGATGCTTAGCATAATTCCTGGCACATAGGAAGAACACAGTACATAGTTGGTTTTTTTTTTTTTTAAATTTTTCTATGTTTTTATTTACCTTTGAAGGAGAGAGAGACAGAGCATGAGCGGGGGAGGAGCAGAGAGAGAGGGAGACATAGAATTTGAAGCAGGCTCCAGGCTCTAAGCTGTCAGCACAGAGCCCGATGTGGGGCTTGAACCCACGAACTGTGAGATCATGACCTGAGCCGAAGTCAGATGCTCAACCGACCGAGCCACCTGGGCACCCCAGTACATAGTTGTTTTTAGAGCTGTTATTACTGCTACTATGTTTCAATGCCTGAAATTTTACCACTAGGCAAAATTTTATGTACAGAGGTTCTGATCCAGTAGGTTATGACTAGGGCTGGAATCTGCCTTTTTTAGTGAGCTTGCAGAGTGATGCTCATACAGGTCATTCTCAGATTATGTTTTGAGAAATGCTGTATTGGAGGAATACATTGCTTTTAGGATGTGAAGGTTTTAGGGACTTAGGAAGCCCCCAGCCAAAGTGTAAGCATCTTTGTAAGGGGCTATCACTCTTATCAGTTTAACAAGTATTCATTCAGCAAACGGTTCTGGAGAACCTGCTGTTCACAGTGCATTGTTCTCTAGCGGGTGAAGTAGAAACGAGACCACCGTTGTTACACTTAGAGAGCTCACAGCCCAGTGGAAGAGGAAAAAAAGTCAATATGGGTGCTCCTGGTGGTGTCCAAGAGGATTTTAGGTCCCATGTGACTAACCATGTAAAAATGTTAACTGTTACATATTACCTTCCTGCTTTGATGTGGGATACTGGCTTTCCCTTATTGTAGTGTTACCACCTTTATTTGCAAGGGAAAACTATTTTACTTATGTAAGTTGATCCAAACAAACCTATTCAGTAAATAGAAGCGATAGTGTGAAATTTGAAAGTGGTGCATGGATGTCTGAAGTTTGGGAAATGCAGTATTTTGGTGGGACAGTAAATGCTATAGTGTGATTCATTAGAGGAGAGGCCAGTGAACTCAGGAGAAGGCAGGCAGTGTTTCACGGATAAGGCAGTAGTCTTTCTTCCTCTTCTCTTCCTGTTCCTAATATAATAATTACCGCAGAAAGAGTCTTCACCTGTAAGGAGAGTGTACTCACTCTCCTTTATGTGCCTGATCTCATTTAATCCTTGTAACAGCCCTGTGAGGTCGGTGAATGTTAGGCAGTTGAGGAGATCCAGGTCACAAAAACTCATAAGGAGAAGGAGTGTTTGAACCCAGCAGCACACTCTGAACTTCAGCTCTGAAAAGTGTTCCTCCATTTTGATCTAGTGGAAGTTAGGACAAGTGGGTATGATGAGGTCCTGGGGAAGATGTCTGAGGAGTGTGTGTGTGTGTGTGTGTGTGTGTAGTGGGGAGTCTTGGCAGGATTGGCTTCGTAATTTGTGTGCCCCAGTGAAAAATGAAAACATGGGGCCCTTTGTTAAAAAATTACTCAGAATTTAAAGACAGCGACAGCAGAACATTAAATCCCTCATGGGGCCCTTCCCAGCCCAGTGCTCTGTGCACAAGCCGACTGATGAAGCTGGCCCTTGGACATGAGGTCTATGGAGAGGGGCTGAGAAGGGCCAAAAGAGGGATCCCAAGACCCTGCACCTCCTTTTTCTTTTTCTAACATGTGGCCAGAGGAGCTGTTGTTATAAAGCAATTTATTCCTGGTTTTCATGCCTTCTGGGGAGAAGAGAAACCTCCCCAAACACTAAACCAGATAAGGAAGTTTCCATTGCCCTGTGATGACTTCAGAGACCTTAACACACCTCCAAATGTCAATATTCCTTCAATGGGTTCTGCAAATAAGAGTCTTGTGGGTAATTACATTTTTAATAAATTACAGTCTGCAGGTTGATAGTCAAATAGATTTCCTGTTCTGGAAGCTGGCCTTTCTTCCCAGCCCTGTTACCATGCCCTACTCATGCTGCTCCCTTCTTGTAAATCCTTCATAATTAGGACAAGAGTTGTTCATTGACTTAAACCTTCCTGTAGTCTCAGTGCCTGCTAATTCATTGTGTGAAAGAGCTAAATGTTACTAAAATTGCCGTTTATTGCCTCATATTCATAATGTGCCTGTTTAATGAAATGAAGTAGAAATGAATTATTTTTGGACTTCTTTGGTGGCTGCAGACCACAATGACAAATAATCATGCGCGTGGAAGGTTTAAACGGAATTTTCTTGAAAACGTGCATTTAACTTGTTTTATTAGGCAACCTGGATACATGACAGTCTAAATTTATAAAATATATTTCAGTACTCATTATTTACTTTTCAAGATGATTTCTAGCATTGCAAAAGCATTTGCTGTAGTTTTCACTTAAAGAATAACTACTTTAGGTATATTTGTTTTTGTTTTTGTTTTTTTTTAATATGAAATTTACTGTCAAATTGGTTTCCATACAACACCCAGTGCTCAACCCAACAGGTGCCCTCCTCAATGCCCGTAACCCACTTTCCTCTCCCACCCATCCCCCCATCAACCCTCAGTTTATTCTCAGTTTTTAATAGTCTCTTATGCTTTGGCTCCTTCCCTCTCTAACTTTTTTCCCCCCCTTCCCCTCCCCCATGGTTTTCTGTTAAGTTTCTCAGGATCCACATAAGAGTGAAAACATATGGTATCTGTCTTTCTCTGTATGACTTATTTCACTTACCATAACACTCCCCAGTTCCATCCACATTGCTACAAAAGGCCATATTTCATTCTTTCTCATTGTCATGTAGTATTCTATTGTGTATATAAACCACAACTTCTTTATCCATTCGTCAGTTGATGGACATTTAGGCTCTTTCCATAATTTGGCTATTGTTGAGACTGCTGCTATAAACATTGGGCTACGAGGGCCCCTATGCATCAGTACTCCTGTATCCCTTGGGTAAATTCCTAGCAGTGCTATTGCTGGGTCATAGGGTAGATCTATTTTTAATTTTTTGAGGAACCTCCACACTGTTTTCCCAAGTGGCTGCACCAATTTGCATTCCCACCAACAGTGCAAGAGGGTTCCCGTTTCTCCACATCCTCGCCAGCATCTATAGTCTCCTGATTTGTTCATTTTGGCCACTCTGACTGGCATGAGGTGATATCTGAGTGTGGTTTTGATTTGTATTTCCCTTGATGAGGAGTGACATTGAGCATCTTTTCATGTGCCTGTTGGCCATTCGGATGTCTTCTTTA